>NW_009613425.1:21927-48509 GCF_000690535.1 Cariama cristata
AGGTTCTAGTATTAAAAGTCACACATTGACAATAGCTTTCACTGAATGAATTATGATAGAGAGAGTAGTTTTGGCATAGTGCCATGCTTCATATGGTTCTTTAGATATATCTGTCATTTGAGATGGTTACATCAGCTGTCAGTCTGTTAAGATTATGTAAAGTTTTTAAATTATCTCCTCTTTGTATGGCCAAAAAATGATTCAGTCCTCTTGCGTATTGTATTACCTCAAGCTCTTGGTATTTATTACACATAGAATCAAGAAATTAAGAGTCTGAGACTTGCAAAGATTTATTTAGTAGCATTTAATAACTATCTGGTTGCTAGTCATTTGGTTCAACAGAATGAGAAATTTTTTTTTGAATTGTCTTTTTACGAGCAGATAAGCAGGTTTCTCTGTCACTCTAAAACTTTAGGTTGTCACTTCAGGGCTGCGATTTTACAAATGGAAATTGTTATCTCTTGGATAGGTAGCAGCCTGTTGTGGTAGTTTCTGTGGGTTTTAATGGAGCTTGATTTTAAGTACCCTCATTAGCTAAAAGAAAAATAAGAAACTTTCTCTTTTAATTTAGAGATATGTCTTTTACTGTATATTTGATACTCGATGGAATTGATACAGCCAGAATGAACTCCTAAATGAATCCCAACTCTATGAATATCTGTATTTTATTTTTGTTATTGCCTTTGCCATTTACAGAAACAGTCATTAAAGAAAACTTAAGAATATCTTTATTTTTGAGTGAGTTACATTTATCGTAATGATTTTGAACTTGTTCATCACTGGACCTGTACTTATGACTTGCGCAGCAGAGTCTGTGTTCCAAGAAAGCCTCTTGCACAGCAGAGCTCCAGTGCAGTGCGAATCTGCCTGGTCCTCCAGCATCACCAGTGAAATGTCACCGTATCACAATCAAAAAGAACACTTGAAGGTGTGTTGAGAGAAATATGAAAGAAGTAAATATGGTGCTGCTTTGCTAAGTGACACAACAATTTTGTGGCTGCACTGCAACTGTGCGCAGGTAAAGAAGGGTTTATGCAGGGTTGGCTCCACTGATGTGCAGAGGTGACTCTGCTGTGGGCTTCTTCCATGCTGAGAGAGGTTTTATACAAAATCCTACCATTGGGAAGAGAGGAGAGGATGGCTTGTGACATTGTAATATCTGGTTTTGGGAGGTTCAAGGCAGATAGGGATATTTCCTACGTGATAAGGTTTTCTGCAACTGAAACAGAGGATGAGCAACATAGTGTGTTTGTGTGGAAAATAAAAAGTTTTAGTTAACTAATGAACTAACTGTGATTTAACTTAATGCTGCTGAAACAGTTCATCTGTGCAGCTGAAGTTTTCTGACAGGAAGGGAGGGAACTGAACTGAATTGCAAGGGGTGACTTCAGCACCTGGGCGCCCGGTGCCTGACCTCACCGAGCAGTAAATCGGTGTTGGGCACTTGCAGGTTCTGCTGCAGATCCAGAGAGTATCATCTCGGTTCTGGCCAAACCAGTTTAGTTCAACCATTCATTTCTTCAGAGCTTGGAAACTGCTCTGGGGGAGGAGATTTCAAAGTGTAGCAAAGCTGGTTTTCCTCTTCCAGTCTCTAAATTGAACAAAAAAGTGTGTCTACATGAGAAGGTGTGGATCTGTCAATTTTAAAAAGATCAAAGCCTATTTTGCACTTAAATATGGTGTTAGTTGTCCTAAATACTGATTGTGCAAGCTGAGACTCTGGAGGACAGATATTTCAAAAAATCCTCCAGAGAGGATTTTTGCGTGTCTGCAGTGAGATCCTGCCTGGCATTAAGCTGGTCCTCTCTGGGGCACTGCAGTCAGGCTGCCGCTCCCCGCCTGGGCCAGCCAGCCAGCCTCAAAGCAATTCCAGGAGCTTGGCGTCTTTAGTATCGCTATCTTTCTGGCAACTTCAACTGGAAGTCTGACTAACAACTTAAAAAATGTATGAGATTGGAAATTGTTATAGAGACATGTAATGTGCAGTTCTGTAGGGCATTTCTTTTTGACATGAGGAATGAAAGTGAAAAAGCCAAAAGAGCTGAGGAGAGTCTGCATGCTATTACAGTGGGGTCCCATAACAGCATTTAGGGTTTTTCTTTTGCTTTTCTAATCAGAAATTTAAAATTGAAAGTTACTGCCGATGAAGCCTGTAGATAACATGTAGGCTGAGGGAGTGATGGAGTAACAGGGTGGTCTGCACATGGCTATGTGGATTGCTTGCACCTTAGCATGGTCAAATGTAAGGCCATTCACCCAGGCTCTTCAGTCAGGAAAGAAAAAGAAAAACTAAACTCTGTCTTCTTGCAGTCTGGCAAAGCAAAGAGCTTTGCATCACACAGGGCATGAAGCTGCCATAAGGCTTGCAGAGTAGAGATTAGGGTGACTGAAGATACATGCAGCACTTCTATTCAGCTGTCATTACAGTTTAAGGCTGGTCTTTCCATGAACAATTAATGCACACAAAATGACTTACCTTTGGGTACTGTGTTATAATGAGCAGCACCAGTCCCTACAGGTTAAAAGTCCACTTCCATCATTTGTAGTTTGTGAAATCCTATGGAAAAAAAGAAAAATAAAACAAAGGAGTATTATGTCAGCGTGATAGAAATAGGTAAGTAGTTGCATCTTCATCTCTGTTTTTACAGACATGGGTATATTTGGCACTGCAAATTCTCAGATATTTTTAAAGAAACACAGAGTAGTAAATAAAGTGTGGGAGACTTTTGGTGAATATCCATACCTATTTTTAAGGAAGTCAGAAAGAAACTTAGTAGTACCTGTAGTTCTTACTTTTTGTTGGCTTCTTGCCAGGGCATAGCTTTTTTTGACCTCTGTCCTTCAGTTTACTCCAGTTATGACTTATTTACAAATGTAGTCCTTGGGAATGTCATTCAAAAGCGATGTACAATGACACAAGGCAGGTATTCATTTTTCACAATGTCATCTTAAGCTGTAGAAAGTATGATCCTCTGGATCTAATAGGACATATGGCTGGCCTCTTTTTTTTTTCTTCTTTTTCTTTTGTCTTTGGTTTTTTGTTGTTTGGTTGTTTTTTTTTTTTTTGTCTGCTGAAATAAACTTGTAACTATGTGGAAGTAACTTATAACCACCATAATGCCCATACCTGTGAGCTGGAGCTAGTTGAGCCAAGTCTCCTGGGGGTAGGTGGGAATGCATTACACAGTTGTAGTAAATCAAGTGAACAATGCACACTGTTTGCGTGAACTCCTCAGTGTCAGCAGAGCTGAGGCTTGCTTGCAAAGGATAAGTTTAGCCTAGAGAGAGTGATCTGTTGGCTCCTTCCCCAGATGAAGGGAGAAGGTGGGCTGCTCTAGAGCAGAGCCAGCCAGTGGCCCTAGAGTCCCCTGCAGCCCTGGGACTGCAACCAGGCATCAGCAGTGGCAGTCCTGGCCCATGGAAGCAGCACACAGGGCTCCTATTCACTGCTGGAGGGTCATCCCAGGACCTGGGTGTGCCGGTCCATCCATCCAGCTTGAGGGAATTTGCTGGCACCTCCCGTGCAGCAGCCATGCCTGCAGCCCTCCCTCCCTTTGGCTCAGCAGCTGATGTGACTTGGCACCTGCAAAGGCTTTTGGCACGAGAATTGGCAACCTTCGCTTGAGAGAGTGACGTGGAGCAGGAATTCAATATAAATGTTTTGCTTTGTTGTCTGGAGGAATCTGTCCCTCCCTGCTGTTGTCAGGAGCCCAGGGGATGTTAGCCCCACTGCATTTTTATCTTTTGTCATTATCCCTGTACCCTAGTTACCTCAAATCCTGCCAGTTACAAAAAGAAAATGCATGTCTGTGTTTTCATAGAACATAAAAAATTACATAATATTTTTGTTTATGAGGTAAGAAGGATTAGGAGAGGGATTTGTATTGCACCAGCTCCAGTAAGTGAAAAATTAAGGGAAGAGTACCTTGGTAAAATGGTTAAAAATATATAAAAATTGCATGCTAGCTTGGGTTCTACTTAAAAAAGAATTGTTCTGTAAAGGTGATTTGTGATGGACCCACTTATTTATCTGAGGTGACAAAAGAAGGAAAAAGTCATCTGAGCAAGAGAACGGTATGAAATGAGGATGACCTCAGCCATGCTGTACATAACTTTATAGATGGGAACGATACTTCATGCTAGCAGCCAAAAAAGTTCTTAAGGCATTGAGATGATTTTCAAGATAGCCATAAAGAGAGATTACTGGGAGTTAGACTGCTGGGATTCAAATTTATGGCCGTATTGAAGGGAAAGTATGCTCAGCTTGAAGTCATTCTAATTAGTCTCAGGTCAGTCCGTCCTCAGAATTTAAAGTAATAAAACAGTTGCTAAAAAAGTGGACACATTGCAATAGGGAAAAATTGTGAGAGGCTGACCAGTTGTGGAGCTGTGATTGTAGTTATAACCAATAATTGTAGATTGTAGGTATATCTTTGCAAAATTTCAGATAACTTGCATTCTTCCAACAGAGTTGGTAATGGATAGTGCTGGGTACATAGTTCCTAAGTTCAGCTTGTAACTTGTTTCCTTATACTGGAATGGATTGTGAAAATATGAAATCAACAGTTGAAAATGTTGAGTCTTTCTTTTTAGCAAATATCACTGGATGTCAAGCAAACATATCAAATTTAATTGACTTCTTAAACATATGAAGTGTTTTGGAACTATTCCATGGAAATAGCATTTAGGAAGTCTTACCTGTTGGTACTGTTTCTGTTCGAGTTGGATCTAAATGTTGCTGGCAGAGAACTAGGCAATTTGGGCTCTTGCTGGTCATGGGCTGATTTTGTTTGAAGCCAGATGTTGACTCGTGGGAACTAATGTAACCTTCTGTGTTTAAATGTATTTCCTCATTTGCAGTTGTGTTTTATGTGCCAACCCCACTGCACAGATGTTTGTAAAATAACTTTTCTATCACTGGTTCTCAGCAACAATTGATGTCTTTAAACTTTTTTGTGTCATAGATGTAAATTGACATAAAGCCTTGGAAAGCTGGAAGTGGCGAAAGAGTTTCCCCACTCCTAGGCAATTAAGCAACTATAATATGGGAAAATTTGTAGAGAGGATGAGAATGTGGAAAGCAAAATCGTATTTAGAAGGCTTCTTTTCACTCTTTTCAGTATTCAGTGTTACTTCCTCACTAAATAACTTTAATCCACAAATCAAGTGCACTTTCAAGAGTTGTGCTAATCATTACTTTAACAGATGATAGTGTGGAAAAGTAATTAGCCTTCAATAACAAATTGTTAGGCTATGCCAGGCAGTTTTGCTTTATACTTCATATACCGTAAATTTAAGTCATTTTAGTATCGTTATGAATTCATGAAACTGTTAACTTAGGTTTCCATGTTCTCTCAAGTTCTTGAAATATTATTCATTCAGTTATAGTGCTAGTCAGTTCATGACTGACATGAGATTAAAAGTCATACAAAAGTCAGTGAACCGCTGCACAGGAATAAAATCTTTTCCAATTGTATGAATTCAATGCAAGTATCATATTACTTTGATTTCATCCATTGGCGTGAGGTGGTTGCAAACAGGAATTGTGCGGTGGGGTGGTGCAGTGCAGACACAGTATGTGCTGGGGCTGCCAACAGTATAACGGCTCTCCTCACACCTCTTAATACCTGCTGAATATGAGCTCAGGGCTAACAGCACTTTTAAAAGCACTTTGAATACACTGAGCACTAGGAGTCCTGACTGAAATCAGAAGCTTTGCTGAATCAGTGAGCAAATGTGCAAAAAGGTTTAAGACTGATAAAGGGCATGGGGAAACACGTAGACCGTATGAGCAGTGTGGTGGCCGGTAAATGTAACATCAGTAATTGTGGGCTTGCTGAGTGGTTGTTTTGTGTCCTGACACAGAGGGAAAGGGATTGTTTTTTTCTGTTGGAGAGTTTCCAAAAAGATGTGGGAAAAGAGATGGCATTTGGGGGGAGATAAGGAAAAAGGGCCAAGAAAAATAGGTGTAATGTGTGCAAAGGGAAAAGACTAAGGGACTCAGAGACAAAAAACAGTAGTGAAACACAGAAACCTTCCAGGGTAAGAGCTACAAGAAGCCAGCTGGACACAGATAACATTGCTTAGTGTTGTAGGGGGCTACCACTGCTACAGTTACTTCTGTCTGCCCTGGTAGCTGGGTTACTGATGCTTTTACCAATATGGTACAGTGCCACACAAGCAGCAGACTCAGTTCATGGTCACAGCACTGCCTTTGCCTGGTGTAATTTGAGTGAGACAAGAAGTTTAAAGAGAGTGGTCCTAACCTGAAACATGTGGATGGAACTTTCCTGCTACTGAAAGCTGAATATTCATATTTTTTGTGAAAGTTTTTGTAACAAATTGCCTAGAAAGCTTGTGATCCCAAGAGGTTTTATATTGTCTTTTGCCAGATAGCCAATCTTTCATTATAATGCAGTTGCAGTGCATTTAACTTGAATTTAAAAACAAACAACTCCTCCCTAAGAGCAGCCTTGCCAGTAAACTCTGTTGGTGGTCCCAACCCTTGCTGAAGGGAGCAGAGCTCAGAGTGGGTACTTCTCCCAGCAGCTTTGGAGCTCCCCCTGGCATGGCAGCTTTTACCTTTAGTTGTGCTGCCATTACAGAAAAACCTTCTCCCATGCCCTTGTACTGAAGTCAGAGCCATAGGGACAGTGTTAGGCCTCAGAAAGCTTTCTATCTCATCTGTGGAAAGGACTGGAAAATCCTTCAAATCAAAATATATCTTAGATACCTGCAGCTTGGGCTAGTTGGGTCAGTGGCCTTCCAGAGCAGTCTTGTATTGGAAAGAGGTACATTTTTCTTCAAATTTGTATAAGGACTTTCTTATCTGATGTGATAAGAATTTCTGGCTTTCGTTTTGGTTTGCAGACACCGTGAAGATAATGTGCTGATACTCTGGCATATATAACCCATCTTCCCTCCACCCCTCTTCCTTTTCATTGCAGGTTTATACAGAGTGGCAAATACACACCAGAAATCAGATTTTGACCCCATATTTCCAACCGTATGGTAGAGGGGAACAATTCTTCACCTCTCAGCCCTGCATGACCCTTGTCCTATGTGAAAGCTGATGTCTTGCGGTGATTAGGAAACAGCTGATGCTTAACAAAGGGTGTTTGTTGATTGGAAGAAGCAGCAAGTTCAAAGTTGAACCTCTCCCTTGATTAAGAAAGATTCATTTCTTACTGGGGGAGGGATCTGACTGGTGCCTGGCCACTGCCAAGAACATGCTGTATCGTTCTGCATTGTCCTGCACATTGCTCCCTTTCTTACTCCCACTTAGGTCTAGATCAATTTATCAGTGATGGGGGCAATGCAGGGTGGAAAGCGGCATAGCAACTTCTGGACCTTGTAGAAATGCAGCTTATGCTAAGCGCAGAAGCTCTCATCTCATAGGTGTCATCAGAAAGCATGTTATTCTGGAGTTCATGTCTGCATTACGTCAAGTTTCATCTCTGAAGTCTTAAAACATTTGAGTTTTAGCACTGTAAGAGAGAGGATTTCCCCTTGCATGAGTTAGCCAGGTATTGAGGTTATGAGTTAGTCAGTTTAAATGTGATCCGGAGCCTGGTGGAGGTAAGGAGGGTCCTTCCCACAGGAACATGCCTTCTTTCCTGCCTCCAAGATCCCATCTGGGATGTGCGGGATGTACTACTTGGTTCGTCAGAGGCCTTTCTCGGGAAGAGAGGCTTTTTTGGAGGTTAACAGGAAGAAATTGCGTTTGATGAGGGAAATGAGGGGAAGAAAAGGAGGGGGTGCCACTGGTGCTTTACTGATATCTGTGGGTTGCCTGTGGATGCTCCCTAGTGTTGTATTTTGCTCTTAAGGATCCATTTCACATCTCTTTGAGATTTCTGATACAGCATGGAAAGATGTAATTGGCAAATCCAAATAAAAACAAATTAGATCTCAGTGAGAAGTCAAAATTTTAAAATCGCTAGAGAGACCAAATATTATGCATAGAGTCCTGCTTCTATGGCTTAGTTTATAAAATACCTATTTTGTGCTGATTTACCTTTCTGTAGATAAATAACAAAATAAACTAGATTAAATGAGCTACAGAATTAAAAATCAACATTACAGTCCCTTTTACAGAATGATGTCAGTGTTTATAAGTAGTACAACCGATGTGCACAGATAGCACTAATATATTTCTTCTCTTGGCCTGGATCTATTGGGAAAACCAAGAGGGAGGGAGTCTTTCACTCCTCTTCTCAGTGCTCTCTGACCTTATTTAAAGAATTTGTTTTTCATGAGGTGTGCTGACACAGGAAGAAAAAAGCACTGAAAAAAAATCTGCCTCGTGATTTTGGTCTCTGTGCATGATATAAATATATCCATTTGATTTCAAGGGTGGAAATGCAGCTGGATTACTGAAACACGGTTGAGGTGGTAACCACACACTTCAGACAGAGTTCAGACTGTGAAGCCACCTCTAGAATGCAGACTATGTAAACAATGCTTTTAATGATGTGTCAGTAGTTACCAGAAATGTGCTTGTGTTTGTAGCTCTTCAGCATGCAAGCAGGTCTGTATGAAGATAAAATTTATGCTTTATTGGGCAGTGAATGTATTTTTCTGTTCCCCAGAAAAAATGGGCAGATCCCTTCCCAATGAAGATGCAAGGATTGTGCTCATTTTCCTTAGAAATTAATAGGCCACTGAGAGCTCAGGAGCACTGAGAGAAAAACTTTTATTTTAAACACATGCAAACACTAAAAAGCTTGACTCTGCATCAACGTTTTGTAGCCTAAGACTATAAACAAACACCGTCCCATTTGAACCTATTGGCTAACTCGGCTAATGGAGCACAGTTTGTGAAGCTAACAACTAGAACTCTGAGAACCATGTAAAGGACCTTGGCCTTCCTAAGCATTGTACTTGTCTATGTGTGCCTGTACATTGTACTTGTATATGTGGTGCTTCAAAACCTCTCAGCCACCAAGAGCCTGTTGTTTCAACCAATTGGATCCCTACTTTGTGGGCGATGACTCGGGAAGTTATTTGCTTTTTGCGACTGTGTCCAGAATTTTCTGACTTTAAGTATGTAGACACTTAGTTCCTTTCTTATGTGCTCCCCCAAGAGGTTTCTATCACCACAAAGTGCTTTGTATGGATCTTATTATTAAGAGCTTCCAGTACAGAACTAAGACTGTACACCTATCACTAGCTATTACTAGGCTGACTTGAACTGGAAACCTGTACAAGATATTTCAAATTTGAACCATACTTTGATCATTCAATTATAATTTGATCTTTACATGGAGCACTAAAACCACTTCCCTGCTCTGTTTTTCAGTTACTTCTGTTCTCCATCATCTCCTCCCTTATCTACCTTCTGTTTCCTCAGCCTGAACAGGTGCTGTGTGAGAATGGACATTGCTTTCCCAGTTCATGGTTGACTATTGAAAAAGAAAGAAAATGAGCAGTGAACTCTTTACTTATTTACATACAAATAATAAAGCCTGGTTTTGGAAATGTATTGATGAAGTGGTATGTAAAGTTCTGCCTCTTTTAATACTTGCTTTTACTCTGTTTCAGATATCTCCTGCAGTAAGTAACTGTAATGAGCCTTTGTGGGAGAGATGAAGAGACTCCTCCACCCTTCATTAGAATTTGCCGCCTTATTCCAGATGCTCCAAAACACATTTAAATCATAGAGTTGGAGCTTTTCACAAGTCAGTCCCTTTTCTCTCTCTTCATCTCTGGTTCCAAAGTAAAATATGTTCAGGAATGTAAATTCCTTTTAAATTGGCTGCAGTCTGTAGTTTCCAAGTAGGAAGTGTAGCCAGAGTCCTTTGCAGGAGATGGAATTCCAGTTGAGCTTTAACTTGCGCCTGTTTCAGGTGCTGCATGTGGAGTGGTGAAGCCTGCCCCAGTGCTGCTGTGACACAGAGTCCTCCTCCTCCGACTGGTCAGGATTGGAAAGAGAAATCTTCTTTCTAGCTCTGTATGGAGTGCATGGCTAAGCTGGACCACAACTCTGTCTTTCCAGTCGTGTTTGTGCTTGTTTCAAGTGTATACATAAGAGCTTCAGAAGGAAAATTATTGTGACTATCTCTGCAGCTTACAAAAAGCATAAAATGCTGAGATCACTGAAGAAATAGTTTCTGTAGAGACAGATACAAGCTGTCAGTTAATGAAATGCTAATCTATTCACAACATCCTTATGATTATTTCATACTTTGTAGGAGACAGATGTTATTTGTTGAATGTTCCCTGTAGGAAGCACTGTCATACTTGATCTTACCGCGCCTCATACAGGACTTGAGTCAGCAAAGAACTTCAGCACATGCCTAAGTTTCATCAATGCTAAGGACCTGCTTAAATATGAACGTGTTCATAGTTATTCTACATATTTAAGGGCTTTGTGTTTTAATTTTTAGTAAAGGAGCAGACAGGGCCTGTAGGCTTCCTTGAGCACTGGTTCGAACCCTAGCTTTAGGTGAAAACATCCACTTCTGCTATAGTTTACAATAATTTGAAAACAGTTGCCTTATTTGAAGGTGATTTCAGTACAGTGCTTGTAATTATACATTAGTATCATTAAACTTGATGAACATATACAAGCATGACTTGCTACTTTTAATTAGGAACATGGAGTTGAAACAAAATGTGTGAATTTTGTGTGTGATCTGAGTGGTGTGGATTTTTGACAGGGAGGACTTAAGGAATTAAACACTTCATGTCACTGTATTTTTCTTGGTATATTGTGGCCAAAGGCTCTAGTGGGGTTACGCTGAGCTGCACCATGGGAGACCAGATAGTTTGGGCTGGAGGTTAAAGTCTGAAGTGGAAATGAGCAAACTGAGTCACCCAATACCTGCTGTGTGAAACCACAGTAACAGTATCAAACTTACTCCTAATCTCCACCCCAAATCATTAGTTTTTTAAGAAATTGAAAAACTTTGTTTCCGAACAGCTGTGGTTCTGATGCATTCTGCATGGCAGAAGAGAAATTTCCTGCTGTGCTTCCTGCTTGTAGCTGCTAAATTCCCCTGAAACATTCTAAACATCATTATCAGCCCATTTCAAATTAATATTTTCTCCTACATTTGTGAGAGGTAAAAGGAAGTTTGTTTTGTTCCTGTTGACTGAAGTATCCCACTGGATTTCCTTCACAATAACTGCTCTGGTAGTGGGTGCTTCCTGGAGAATTTAACATAGACTCTTCCAGGCTGTCATTAAGCCAGGAAATGCCCTGGGCCGTAATCATTATTGCTGAAATTCTTGCACAAACACTGATTGCAGAACTTCATAAAGAAAAGCCAAAGGAAATGAGAGAGCTCTTCAGAACATCCTAAAATAAATAAGCAATGTAATTTATGATTATAAACCCGACAAAGACTAGCAAAGATTACAGTAGGATACCCAAATAAGGAGAGCTGGAGCCCTGCAACAGCTTTTCTGTTCAGTTTAAACATCCCTATGCACTAATTAGAAACTCAATGAAACTCAGAGGTTTCCTTCCTCTGATGTGCAAAATTTTTTGGCCAACAGTCCTCAGCCCTGTCTGAACAGAGCTGGAGGGCACATACTTCATGAGGAACGTCAGGCTCCTGAGGTGTGCTGTGGGTCACTGATGCTATTGTGTAATCTTATTTTTTCTTACGTTTCCAAGGTGCGCAAGACTGTTTGGCTAGGGCCGCTGCTTCTGTTAACATACTGTATTAAATTACTTTGAAAGTTGTGTTGAGAAATGTAGCAGAGAAAACAAGCTGACACCAGCAGCTGGGGATGAGTCAGTGAGTAAATTTTCCGTTTGTTTCAGTAATGTTCTGAATAGAGATGAGCATTCAATTCACAGTGAATAACTTCTCTGATGAATTTTACTGTTTTTCTACTTTGCATGAATTGGTCATGAAGAGAAGGAAAATCCTGGCCTTTTCTTTCCCCAGAATGATTCAAGAGTTTTTCTGTGAAAATTTCTGGATGCGCTTTCCTAGAGTGCAGCTAAGGGTGCATATTTTTAGTCTGTGCTGCATGCGGTTGGACTGATGGAAGCAGATCAAGCACCGGTCATCTGCTTGGGATTTTTTTTCAGTTACCAAAGTAAAACTTAAATCCATAAAAGCTCACAACTGCAACCTGAAAGATGAGTGAGCTTTGGGGTTAGCTTCATAGGAATATTCATAACCAGTTTCCTCTCAAGTGTTATCTCTGCCAACGTGTGTGCAGTCTAAACCTGTAATCTGTGCCCCAGTGAAGAAGATACTATTCAGATACAAATATACAATCCTCCTTTGTGACTTTAAACAAAAGTACAATTTCTACTGTTATTGGTATGAGATCAAATTCTGTATGTATATGGGTTGCATGATTAAGGTGTGTCTAGCTTTGTTAAGCAATTGAACTCCAAAATAGCACAATAGCTTGGCTTGTCCTTGGTCAACGTTCCCAGTCCAAAACAAAGGCCTTTTTCACCGCTACACTCTTAAAATTTAAAGCAGCAACATGTCTTGATAGATGGCTGTCGCTACTGCTGCAGTCTGTGGGTTTGAAGAGTTACATAGTGAAACTAATGAATGAAATAGAGGGAGCACATAAGCTAAATTAAGGCCTTATATACACATCCATTTGCCTCTTTGTTTACTTCTTTTAAAAAATATTAATATTTCTGTAATTTAATTACCATTGTGACCTCAGCTCAGTTTGTAACTGGCTAAGAACATGCTGTGTTAGTAAATGCTTGAGTTGCAGCAGATTCAGTGATCCTGCTTAAATTTCCCAAGTGCTCTGACAGGCAGTCCCTGACTAGATCCCCTGATAAACACTATGCCTCGTAATTTTAGCTTTAAAATTAAACAGGGCTGGTGGAAATGCTGGCTTTGAAGAAAGGAGCCTACCTAGCCACAAAAAGAAGCATGCAAAGAGCATGCTCTCCCCCAAGATAAAATTCTTTAGACAGGAATTACAAGGATAATCAGAACCAGGCTTTCTAAAGCCCCATCTCTTTTGAAAGTTAATAGACAGCATAAATATACTCTGTGCAATATCTTGGGAATGAAAGTTGAGGGGGAAAATACAGACAAGACTATGCTGAAGAAACATTATGCCTACTTTGAGTTATTACTGTAGAAAATAGAAAGATGATTGTGTATGAACTGTTTCACTTTAAACTCAGTGACAAAAGGATAGATACAAATGAGCCAGATTTTTAATGCTTGGGTTTTTAGTTGGTGAAAAGGGTTAAAGAATTTATTTAGTTGTTCCCCCTGTCCTCCCTTCTTTCAACCTGGAGCTAATAAAAGGTGCTGTCATGGAAATGTTAAAGACCAAACATAGTCTAAATTATCTGACCTCTGGCACAGGTAATACAAGTTTTGACTTACGAGGATTATCCAGAACTAAAGCCAGAGGGAATATAAGGTTGCTATTCATTCACACTTTGAACAAAATCTGCCAAACAATCCTGGCTGAGGCTATGTTGATGTATGTCTTTATTGTACAGCGCATAGTAAAATGAGAACATTCAGTTTGTTTTATCCAGTTTTTCATTGTGCCTTTGGGCAGACACAACTCTTTATACTTTGCCAAGCAAGCCACCATAAGGAATTTATGAAAAAAGAATAATGTAGGAAACAGAGCATTTTCAGGTTGAAATGGAAAGCAGATGCCTCCCAAGGAGTGAAGGCAATATAACAGGAACTTGTCCCGGATGAATGGTGGGATGGATTTCTAAAGAGATACAGATGACTTCAGAGGAAGCAGGAGAGCGTAGAAAAATGCTTAGCTGTATGAAGTTTAAAATGAAGGCAGGTTGCTGCAAGTGTGATGGACCTCACGTTACTGTGGTGATGGCATGGCGAATTGAGTCCAGTAGGAATGGAAGAGGGTGATGGAAAAGAGGAAAGAAGGATTAGGTACTGGACTGGAGCTGTTAGATGTGTGTTGAGCTCTCAGCTCAGACTATATTTCTCCTGTAATCTGCTCTTTTGTTATTTCCAGTGAGAGGAGCCTAAAAGTCTAATAGAGTGCACGTGGGTTAAAGCCCCTTCCCCAGCAATGAGCTAACTGAGGATTTGATCATGGAAACATTTGAGCACTACTCTCATTTCAGGAGGATTTGGAGTCAAATATGCTCCTGAACACCGAGGCACTTTGAGGAGCCTGCAGTAACCTGCACAGAATAAACCATACACTAATTTGTCTGGGAACAGGTCCTGAAGAAAGCTTAACCAGTCCTAATGACGTAAGTGATAGTTCAGTTTCAAGTGAAAGCAGCTGGCTTTGGGGCTGTGTTGTCATTCTCGCCTCCCCTATCTTTGCCAAGATAAATGTTCTTCTCCTCTTTACATTTACTCATTAAAATGTCTTCCTAGCCATCTCAGATAAATCAAGTTAAGAACATGTTACACTGCACGACCAAGTGGTGAAATTCAATGAGGGAATTTAATAAAGCCTCTCAGACTGTTGATAAGATAAGAAATGACAACCTATTAAGGGGTAAAGCTACAGTACATTTTTTTTATTTATTAAAACTTTAGATGATGGAGAGATCCCACTGGAAACAGGTATTTTTCAGTATTTGAAGAACTCTATCAAGTTAATTGTTGTTCTGTGAAGTTCTTCTTCATTATTTGCCAAAATATATGGTTTTATGTTCTCAGGCAGGTATTTGATAAGGAAATACAATACCTTTTCCTCCAGCGTGGGCAAACAGTTCTTGTGAAATGTATGTGCTGGGTGCATTGCAGGTCTAGATACCCCTTCCTTTAAAAGGAAAGATAGACATATATAAAACTATAAATGTATTTTCAAGGTGCTTTTTGGTTTTTTTATAAGGAAGTGGGAAACAAGTCACGAGCACTGACTAGACAGGAAAAGGAGCACTCTGCTTTGATCCCTTCCTTGACCATGTGTGCTCATGCAAAGGCAATGGAAACTGCTCCTGTTCTGTTCTTTCTCCTCTCATTTCTGGTGGGTGAGGGTGGTTGCAGCAACTTATCCCACTGGATCGGCTTTTACACCAAATAACAGCTTTCTTTTAAAGTGTGAAAAGGTGCGAGTGTACTCCTGTAGCTCAGGAGTCAGCCTTCCTGCTTTGCTACATGGGAAATCATAATTGGCCACGGATGTTGCTGGGGAGACTCATTAACTTCTCTCAGAGGCCAGTTTGTTAACCCGATGTGTTGCAGTCTGCTGCTGTCTTCATGCAGGTGATGCTGGGCTGCAAGGCCGTTCCACCGAGATCTGTAGGGTGGCTGATTTATTTTGGCTCAGGACTTTGGCAGTTTGTGCAGTTGCTTTTTCTGAAATTATGTTGTAGCTTGAAAGTCATGGCTGTCAGCTTCCTGTGTGGATGAGCAATGAGATCCTCAAAATGAAGATGTGTCTTAATGGAGTGTCTTATTTCTAGAAGGTTCCACATAAAAATTAATCTTAGTGTACAAACTCATTTCCTTGCAAGATCCTGTGGTGTTTGTTGGTTTTTAGTTCCCTCACCCCAAAGAGTAATTACTACGGTTTTGGGGAAGAGAAATTATTTTCCTCAGGTATAGGAACTGAATAGCCTGCTTCATCATAAGAACAAGAGCTCAGCTGAGTTATGGAGGTGTGAACATTGCCTCTTTCACATGTGAGTGCTGATCCAGCAGTTAATTAAATGCAGCTTAAATTAAAGCCAGCAGTGAAGAGATGTAGCTGCCTGGGGTTGACAAAATCACACTGCCCTGAAATGCTAATCTTCCCAGTGATTCACGCTTCATCTGGAACAGGGTGCACTGACTTTGCTAATAGGTAATCTTACTTGGGAATAATATCAGTTTTGAACTTCACCTATATCTTGGATCAAATGGTTATATCCAAGCCCCTGCAGTATGTCTGCCTACGTGGGTCTCTCTGTAGATAAAAATTACTATCTAAGACTCTTTAGTGCATCATGACTTCTGTAATAAGTTTAGTAGAAAGGAAAATAATTGTTTATTTTAACTGAATGAAATCTCAACACTGTTAAAGTTAATAGCCAAGATTTAACCCATCATTTGCCACTCCTAGGTGCCAGGCTTGGATGGATTGGTTAGTGTGACAGGTCAATGCTCACTTCTTGCATCTTGTGAGGAAGTGCTGAAGCCTTAAGGTTTTCTGTCTGTGTTCTGCTTAGACAAAAGAAACGTTTAGAACAGGAGAATGGTGACTAAAACATACCTAATGGCTCAGTTAGTGAGTCAATGCATTTACCTAAAGAATGGATATTTGTACAATAGAAGTTAGTCAATCGATGCAACTGTTCTGCAGAGCTGCAAAACTAAAGTGAGAATGGAGGTAAGCAATGAAGTCAGAGGTGTTAAACCACTTAAATGTTCTTAGTGGAAATTCAGGTGAAGCTGGAATCAGTGAAACTTTAGTGTCAAAAACGCTCTGGCAAGAAACGGAAATACTCTATCCCTTCTTGACCAGTCATAGAGCTGGTTGATGTTTTATCACTCTCGAAACGTAATTGGTGAGCGCTGGTGGGGAAAAAAGGTGAGGAGGGTTTTTGAAAATCCCTTTTGTCTCCTTTGCTATTCTAACAAACTTATGGTTCACTGTGTGAGTGGGTGGAAATAATTTAGTGCGTTTAACTGTGTGTTTTCCTCAGTGTAATGTTTGAGCTTCAGCTAAACTTTTTAAAATACACACACACCCCTCCCATACCAGATTTTTCTAGCTGAAAGATGAAATTCCTGGCTAGCAGCATGTAAAAGCTGCCTGGATATCATGTGGCTGTGGAAAACCTTGACATGACCTCGAGTCAGTGGGAGGCTATCCCACCACTAGGCAGGTTTGGGCCAGTCATTGAGACAACATGACATTTTAACGCACAGTTCAGGATAAGTTAAAATTCTCTGGGGTGAAAATATTTCTCTAAATATTTGAAATGAATTCTAAATGTTTCTAAAAGACAATACACAAGCTTTTGAGATTCAGCCAAAATGTACTTTAGTTCCTATCTTCAGAGTGATGTAGAGTGATAATTGTAGGAGATAAGTTACTAAACTGAAAACAAGTGAGGAAACATGATGCTGTTTTATAGTACGGCCTGAAATAAATTACTTTTTTTATTCCCTAGTGAAGAAATTAATAAATGGCGAATTATCTGCTAACAGGTGTCCTGTTAAATGACTCTGGGAAGTATCAAAGATGCACACAATATAGCAAATATTCAGGATTATGGTGTTCTCAAATTAAATTACTTTGTTTTCCATGAGCAGATGCAAATCTATTTCTAAATCTGCTAATATGAGAGCCCCATATAAACAAAGCTCTCTTTGAATGTTTAAGTATTTCAAAGTCTGTTATACGTATAGCTTAAAGTCTCCATCCAGCATATGTGTATTTGTTCTTGTTAATGTATAATCAAAATATCATAAATCCATGCTAATAACTGTGAGTCCTATTATGAATTACTCAGTTTTTGTAATTCCTGATTGAGCTAAAAGGCAATAGTTTGTTAATTTTATTGTAACTGCATTCTAGCTTTAATTATTCATAAGATCATAACAAAAGGCAATATGTTTTGGAAATATGACTGCTTAATAGTACAGTACTTCAGTACAGCAATCTGATATTGAATCTTTAGTGAGAAATGAGTAATTCATTTTTATTTGAATTAGAAATCATGTACATTACTGCAATATAGATTAGTAAATTCTGCTGTATTCTTATGTTTTAAACCTAGCAATACTGTAGCAACAGATGTGTTTCAACACTTGGTAAAAGGAATGGAGTTTCCATGAAGGGACTGAATTAAAACTGTGTTTAAAAACTGTTTTATAGCAATGTTTCATAATTATCTGGTACTAGGTATATCTCCTGCCTAGTCTAACTGCATATATCATCCCTCTCATGTCATATAGCAACTCTTACATGCAATACAGCTTTCAAGACTCAAGTACATTTCTACCGTTGTTAATATGCAGCATAAAATGAAAGCATTGCATAGACTGAAGTCCAGTTGCAGTTAGTTACGGTGCTATGTGCCCTTGTGTGCAAGCATGAATGTGGCAATGTGGGAGCATAGAAATGGCTTTGATCATAAAAACCCCTCTAAAGCTGGGCTGCACAGGGTGAGGGTGCAATGACTTCAAGTCTGTTTTGGGTTGTCTCTCCCTGAAGCCTTAAAAGTAAAATTTACAGAAGTGTGAAATGCACCCTCTTTCCCCGCTTGCTCCTTTTGTTTTTAACATATAAATAAGGACTTAGGGTAGAGATCTCTGTGCTGTGATCTCATCTGCAGTCCTCACTGTGCACGTGATTTTTCTGCAGCATTCATTTGTCATAACACCTCTCCCCTTCTCTTTGTAACCTGATGGTTACAAACCTAATGTAACCTCCAGCACAACTGGAGTTCATGGGCACAAAAAGGGTGGATATTGTCCTGGAAGCCCAACTCTCCCTCCCAGTGTCAACTGTCAAAGCTGTTACTACTTTTTTGGAGTTAATGTTGATTGATGCACTAAAAAAAATGCAGATGGGCTGGGGCAGAAGGGCAGTCGAGTGGCCGGTGGTGCAGGGGCTGATGATCCAGGCCACAAGGTGGCTGCTGGTTTGGGCACACATGGCTGCAGCTGCGAGGTGCCAGGTCTTGTGGCTTGCTGTTGTCTCCTCCGCTCACCCATCTGTCCGAGTTAGTGATAAAGAAGGTAGTTTTCCACAGACTATTTTGTCTTTTCACTGAAAAATGTAATTTAAAAGTTGTGTTTTATTTGGCTACTGGAGTGGTCAACATTGCTTAGCCAAATCAAACTAGAGTTTGCTAAGGCACTGCTATAGACCACGTGAAAGGAACCCTATGGGGGATCAAAGAACACGGAAGTGGAATTTGGTAATCTTTCTCCTGTGAGTACTTGGTCACTAATGGGACATGTATTCTTTCCCCTCCTTTTTTTTCCCCTCCTGTTAGATACAGTTTCTTAAAGTTGTTTTCTCATAAGCAGACATTTCATCATTGCAGGCACTGTATTTTGTGTGTGTTTAATTTTTCTAGTTGGTTTTTATAAAGCAAGCCATGCTGGTGATGAGAACTTTCCAGTTTCCAAAATGTAATACTATCTCCTAAATTAACTGTAACAAATATAAAGGAATAGTCTTCTGCTGAGGAGGTTTGTATTATTTATGTAAGTGCCAGTATTTTTTAACACTGAAGATAACACTACACTTCACTTAAACTTCTTACCCTTGATATTTAATGACTACTTAGCTCTACAAGACACTATATAAAGTTTTTCTACTATTGTTTGAAACGTAGAATAACTGCTGTAAATACATGACAGCCGAAATGTGCCGGTAATGTAAGCTGTCTCTGTTTCTTCTGAATTGTGCAGCATGGATACCCAGATGTTTTGAGTTGTAGCCATTTCTTAAAATGTCTCACTTATAGTTAAGTGTTAGAATTTTGCAAAGAAAAATTATTTGACTTGTTACCATATACAAAATGCAGACAAAAGAAAGGATTCTGTTAACTTTTTCATCAAATCTCGCCTATTGGAGAAGCTTCCATCTAACATTGCTGTTAACATGCAGGAGGAGAGGGTTCTCAGTTCAAATGCGATGACTACAGAGTCCCTCCTATCAGCCTGAATGCAATTCCTTGACAGCTCAAAATTGTGCAGGGCAAGTCCAGCCAGCAGAGGCTGGCTTCCAAATGTTTAGCTTCATTGCCCATTCTTGACAGGAGAGTGCTGCACCTTCAGCAGTGCTATTGTGCAGCATTGGCATTTTTCCTAAAATCCTTGTAGAGAAAGAGGTCCCCCCCTCCTGCTGTAAGCAGAACTGATTCAGGAGGGATTTATCTAAAAACTGGCTGATGGTTCTTGAAAACACATTGTTCTGCAGTGTGCAATGCTGGGTGTTGGTCAAGGAGTACTCAGATGTGGAGCTACCCCACGTCCGTTGCACCCACACATCTCCTACAACTCAACTTTGGGCTGATTTTGTCTTGTTTCCTCTTAATGGTAACACCAAACCATGCCAGACACTGGCCTGGAAGTGTGAGTAAAATGCACCAAATGTTCCCTATATCCATATAAATGGCTTTAAAAGGAATTGGAGCACTTCTGATGAGTCAATGGAGAGAGCAGGTGCTGCTCCAACTCATCAGCACAGGGCCATTGACTCTTTGTGCAGAAAGCAGAGCCCTGTGGTCTGATATACCATCTTTATCATGTGTATTGACATGCCTATCCATACTGTGAAATCATAGCGCCCAAGCATTTGTAATGCACCTCATGTCTCTCTAAAAGGCATCTCTTAATCATTTTCTTACCTGATATCTGTGTACTGTTGCCAAAGCAGATAACTCCTGCTGCGGACTCGTTACCTGGTAAGAAGGGGACCATGTGCTTTGTGCGTGAGCAGTGGCAGGAGAAGTCTTCCTAATGACACCGCACAGCACTTGCCAGCTGCTGCCACGGAGCAGGCTCCTTGCACTCCAGTATCAGTTTAGTCAGCTTATGTTAGTGTTTGTTTGGTGTTTGCACCCCAGTAGCATGGCAAATCTCCCATTACGAAGTAAACTTCTGTACGAACTTCAAAAAATAGTCTTTCTGCCCAGTCTGATGTGACCTAAGTATGTTCTATGCAGTAGGTATGCAGTATGTTGCAAATCGACTAGTTTAAGTTATATTTCACTGTAACCTGAAAATTTACATCTTGAGTGGAAATCCACAAGGAAAAATGTAAAAACTAGTGCAACATTCTACACGTCCATCTCTTTTACCACATCTTAGTGCCAATGTTTTACGTGAGCTCATTAGCAGTGTCAGAGTTAGGTTTCTCAAACCCTTTTCATTATGGTTTTAAACCAGCTGAACCCTCAAATTCAGCCATAGGGCACTCTAGGTGTATGTACTTTAGGTAATTCTGAGGAGTGAAATTTCTTAATCTGTCTTACGGAAACAATTTCTCAATGCTACATATGTCCAACCTACTAAAGCACCCTTGCTAAATACTAAGAACTTTAAAGGACTGTGACAAGGAATGTCTTTGTTTATTGTTACTCATCAGTGAAACTTCGTGTTTACAGTTTGGTGTAAGAGAACTACTGAGGCTTGTATGTGCCATATGCCAAGCTTGTGTACACGTTGTGTACTGTGTTTCATTTGTTGTGAACTTCACTTGGACACCTTCATGCTAACCCAGCTAGTGGTAGCGAAGGCACTGTTACAACAGCATAATGACTTGATTAAATTAGCTTGGATTAAGTGACCAAGCATGATTTTTCAGGGTTTTTTTTGTTCAGAGATATCAAAGGTGGAGTTGTCTTCAAACCAGTTATGTATTTTATTGTATTTAAAACTTCAATTTGCTTCTTGTGTTCCTCCATGAAAGACATTATCTGATGATTGATTATACTGCAGGTATCAGTTGCCTCTTTCTTTTTTTGCATAGAAACAAATGAAATGTGGAAAGAAAAAAAAAAAGAAGAAAAAGCTGAACTATTGTTATTTTAAAGATCTTCTCAATTAAGAAAACAGAGCTAAAACTAATCCATTCCATACAAAAAATTTTGGGTGTATGTTTTATACAGGTTCCACAAAGGAATTGATTGAGAGCTGCTGTGGAGCTGGACAACAGTGGGCTATAGATAATGGGGAATGCACTGAAATCCCTGTAAGTGGAATGGATGGTGATATTTGCAGGTACGTAAGGCAAAACCAAGCATTTTAGATTAACATAGAGAGCAGCCTGTTAGAAAAAAATCAAATGGTTGTATAATTTGTGTGATGTCCAGGAGACTGGGAACCGTTTCATTCATTGTATAAATTATTGGTAGACTGGCAATATGTCATGGCAAATTAGAAAGAAGGATTTTCCCCTCGCTTTCCCCAAAATTGAATCTAAAAAAATAAAGCCTTTTAAAGTTTCATTTTCTCTCTCACGTGAGCAGAGCACAAATTTTTGTTTCCCAGTTTTATGCACATCTGTGGAGTTGCAGATAAATAGAAGGGCAGAGTTTGTCTTCCATTTAGCAAGTGCTAAATGCAATGATTATCCATATCATTAAATGATGTGTTTATTGCCCAATATGAATGGCTGCTGGTTCTGATGCCTGTGTTCAGCTGGAGGGGGGACCGTATGCCTTGATGATACTGCTGGTATCAGTAGCATCTGGTCTGAGTGAGGATGCCAGACTCAAACTGCATGGCAAGAAAAGAAGAATGGGTGCAGAGTAACATGGACAACATATTACACAAGCTGCAATTCATCCCATCTCTCTCTCCTCCCCCTAGTCTGAAACAGACCTTAGGGAGGGATGAAGGCAAAGTTATCGGAGACCAGTGTAACTTAAGCCAGATGGATTTCTCTAAGAGTGCTCCCAACATTTTTAGCGTTAAAAAAGTTTGGCATAATCAGTTTTATCAAAGTTAGTATCATTGCACGTTTCTGAAGCTACTGGGAGATTAAAATCCCCCCCCACTGGGATCTGGCATGACATAACTGACACATACCAACTGTCTATGAAGTAAAGACAGATTAAAAAATTCCAGCCTTGGCCTAAGTAGGTGCAACTCCAGTACATTAATGAGTTGCACCTGCACATCTGAGGCTGAGTTTGGATGAAAAAGCCAGATCCAAAATGTTTCAGTCCCTGTGAATCTATCGGGATTTGAAAGAATAAGAGATCAGGAGTTCAGTTGTTTTCTTTCAGAATTTCGATTGTGTCCCTTTTTTAGATTGAAAAAAAGCCACCTGTAAATATTCTGTGTAAAGAAAACATTTCATGTACAAAAGTATTCAAATCCATGGCCTCAGAAGCTTGAAAGCATAGACAAAAACGTACTGCTCCCATTGGGAGATGTGCCAGTGTGCAGAGCTGGTCACCATGCACATATCCAAACCTCAAGTGCATGGTTTTGTGTGCCAGAATGCCTGCAAGTAATGCAAGCTCCCAAGAGTCTGCTGCTAACTTGACTCAGTACCTAAAGATTTTCAAAGGTAGAAGACAGATACTAATTGTAAAAATTAATTACTGTTCTGCCAGGATAGTTGAGGCTGTAGATTGTTTATATGGAAGTTGCAGATTGAGGTGTTTGTTGTTTCCAGATGCCATTTTGGGGTTTTGAAGTGGCAAAAACTTAAATGTTAAAGCTACTTGTTGATGTATCTGGGTGTCTCTGGACGTTTGTGTACCAACTTGGCCTATCTCTCTTTAGTGACTACCAACACTACCTGCAGGATAAGAACTGGGACTACCTAAAAGAGGTCATGTGTAGTAACTAGATGAATGAACTTAAAATAAAGCAAGTTACAGGAAATCCTTAGATAGTCAATTGATAGCCAAATGTAAAAATACTCCCAGAGCTTGTACCACTGGCTGTGTCAGAAATAGAATGTTAGGCTAGATGAAATCTCATCTGATCCAGTATAGCAGCTTTTATCTCATAATTGATATGTGTTTTATCATAACAGAGCAATGTTTATCTGGGTGGCATTTACATCAGCGGTACAAGTAGGGATCCTGCTTTTTGCTGACACTGTGTACCAATCAGAGACTCACATTCGTTTAATACATTGACGTCGTTTCACTGATCTTAACTCATAAACTGTCCCTGAAGCAGAAATGTTCTGAATCTTCTTTGAACCAACCATTCATTTGTCTGGTCTGCAAAGAGTAGGTTTGTGAAAAAGAAACAAGAGAATGTGGTTAACACTGTTTGTTCCTAATTCATTTTCTGGTAATAGAGTAGCTGAAACTGAGCTGTGCTGATACTTAACGAAATACTAAAATAAAAAATGGCCAGTGATACTCCAGTGCTCCAGACAATGCTGTTTCTACTGTGTATTTCCTACATGAAAGGAATTCCTTGTAGCTAAATGTCACATTTCAGAAGAACATGAATCTATTAAAACATTTCAGTGTTTTAATACGGTAAACACTTTGCACATATAAAAATGCTTCTAGTAGCTTTTTGTCATTTCTACAAATTATAACAATTGTCAGTTAAGTTTGTTTTTTTTAAAATTTTGTAATGAAAGTTTGGATGTCTTATGTACGTGATAATAGTTAAACTACTGGTACTTGAATGTACTTGGGTAATGACCATTCATTGCTGAAAGAATTATCTTCCTCTAGTTGGCAATTAATACTGGATTAGAAAACTAACTTCCTTGAAAACAAAGCACATGGAGGTGGTAGTCCCCTTCCTGTAATCAAACTCAAACCACTGCTTCCTGGTTATACCTCTTATGCTATCCAGCATAAAAATATTAATGAAAAGCTGACACACAGGCCACTGATATTGGGAAAGTGGCCAAGTGGCTGTCACTGGCTGGTTTCTACTGGAATAAGAGACATCCCTTTCCTTTATTTTTTCTTTCAATTGAAGAATCAGGATGAAAGCTGTGAATTGGAAATATATTCTTCTCAGAAAAGAAAATGTTTTGTTTCCTAGGATAACTGTATTTTATTGAAGTAATAATGGTATCTGACTTGTTTGCTTGCTAATATTTCTATTGCAGGAGAATTACTTTGCTATGAGGCACTGGCTGTTAAAATGCATCAATCTCACATCATCATTACCAGAGTACCCCATAAGGCAGTGTCTCCTGTGACAACGCATCAGCAAAAAATAGTTAGACAACAAGGTTATTCTTGGAAAAAGAAAAACTTTGCTTAATTCCTTCATGCCACCAAATCTGTCCAGAACAGAAATTTACCCTTACTTGTAACAGACTACTTCATTTGAGTTTTAACATGTTTATCTGTGTCACCTGTATCAAACCTACAGTCAGGTACTCAACATAACTCCTTCAGGAGAAATCTTGTGGCCTGCAGCATTGAGTCCTCACCCTTCCCCATCACAGGGGCCCTTCCCTGTCCTGGGACCAGACACACACCTCTCCTGGGGTGCTGCTAGTCTCCATGCTGCATGGATTGAGAGACAGGGTCATGGAGTAAAGCCAAAGCGACTATGTGATTTTGTCTGCCCTTTTGTATAGGCATGAAAGAAGTACATACCTCTTTGAAGAGGTGGGGAGGAAATCCACTGTAGACTCTAAAATAGTAGCGAAGAGTATTTTATTATTTCAATGACCATCTATTAAATTGCATTTAGGAATTTGTAATTTAGAGTTTTAATCTGTTTCATTTCAACTGTCAGTGAATCTTGTTAAAATGTTTGATTTGAAGAGTCATATATAGGAAATGTACGTTCCCAAAGTACTTCATATACAGTGATCAAGTCACCCATAACCTTCTTTTTGATAACCGAAGTTAGAGGGAAGCTTAAATTCTGGGTTACAATCTGCAGGACTATAAAGGAGAGTTTATAGGGGTTTTGTGATGTGACACTTATCCTTAAGTCTGATTCAAAGCTTTACTCCTCTGGCTGGTGAAGAAGTAAGTGTGTACAGGTACGTTTCCCCACTTTCCAGGGAAGGTGGTTTCTGTCTGTTTTCTGTTTCTGAAACCTTCTGAAGAATTCTGAGAAGCAAAACATAGGGAAAAGGGACTGTTGCACAAATATAGATAAGCTATAAAGGATATCGGTGACCAGACTTTGAGAGACAGTGACCTAAACACAAGACTTCTTGAGCATTTATTAGAAATGAGAAAAAATATATCCTGCAAAGGTCAGTGGCACCATCTATATTGTACTAGTATTGACACACATGTCAAAGAGAGACCAAATCTGTGGAATGTATTGTGAATCCAATAGGTCTGGGGTTTTCTGCATCCCATCCTCATGTCTTCTCAATGTCAG
Organism: Cariama cristata; assembly: GCF_000690535.1. Lineage (NCBI taxonomy): Eukaryota > Metazoa > Chordata > Aves > Cariamiformes > Cariamidae > Cariama > Cariama cristata. Next base: position 47,616 of record NW_009613425.1, read on the forward strand.
TGAACACTTGACTTCCATGATCCTTTGCAGAATTGCTCAGAAGCAGTGTTGCATCTCCACCGTAAAGGAGAACAGCTGCCTGACTGGCATGATTGCCGCGAAGGAAGGAGATACATGCAGACCAGAGGAAAGCGATCCCTGTGGAGAATCATCATATAAGGTAAGTTGCTCTGATGCTTCTACAGGTTTTGTTTCCAATATGAGGTGTCCTCATTTCCTGCATTTAGCAGTAATTTCTTCATATATTATTATGGAGCACAGAAAATCAAAAAGTTGCAGGAACGTGGTGGGGAAATTACACTGTGTTTAGGTTTCAGTTGCCTGATGATGCAGCCCCTTTTAAAACTTCACACTAATGTTGTTTTGAATTATTTCCTTCTCTATTATTAAGATTTAGCTTGCTGTGTTACTTTTGCTTCCTTACTTTGGAAGTGGCTGAAAAGACCATTTTAGGTTTTGTATTTATGATATAGAAGAATTTAGAAAATGATAGTGCAAAACTTAATCGAAGGTATAACGCGAAACCCATTACTGAACAGTTTGCTTGGCTACAGTGTTGAATTGCAGCCTCATTTCTCAGTTAAACAAAACAATGGATGAGAGGAACAAGCATTTTAGATGATGATAGAAGCTTTCATTCATAAATAAAGGCAGATCATTAACGAATGGTTCAAATCACAAATTACGAGCCACAGCCTCAGCTTATATAAATGAGATTTGCTTTATGAGAATCAGTGGAGCCAAACCAATTTAAACCAGTTTGAAGATTCAGCATCTTGCTTGCTCGCTTGTCTTGTTTTTACCAGAAGGGTGCATTTCAGAATTCATTTCACTCTCATAATAATTTACATAGCTATATCTAAGCTTAAGTGCAGCTTCTGTTGTCTCAGCAGG
>NW_009613425.1:48540-95219 GCF_000690535.1 Cariama cristata
GTTCTGTCTGTTCTTATACATCAGTGATTCTTGCAGATAATTGTTCACTGGAAAAGCAAAATACATGGACGTCTACTGCGGAGTTTAAAGTTTAATTAGCTATACCAATTTGTCATTTTCAGAACTATTATTTACTTGGTCTACCATTAGAATAAAAAGATAATTTCTGCATTTGGGAGAAAACATTAATATTTCTGAAGTGTGACAGAATTATTATTCTTAGGTTTTCACCATGGGTCTTTTGCATGCCAGACAGAGCACAAGCTGTAGAGTAAGTCTTATCACACATGCCATTCATCAGAAAGAAGTGGAGAAGGAAAACTTCATCATTCCTGTCTAAACTTGAAACAAGTTACAAAATACTTTTGTGGAATAGCTCCTTGTGCTAGTTCCAGTGTAATGTTTTCCCTTCAAGAGGAACCATCTGAAATGGTAAAATTACCAAAGGAAGAGCTTTGTCATCCTCTTTAGCTCCTTTAGCTCTTTAGTCATTGCAGCTACTGTTTGAAAAAAATAATAAAAATGAATAAATATTGAGACTGTTAAGACTTCAAGAAAGGCTTTCTAATGTTATTTTAGTTGAACATTCTTTCAGAGGTGACCTTGCAGAAAGTGCTGACAGTATCTAGCAATGCTTCCTCTGATCTGCTCTGCTATTAGTGACTTCTGTGTCTGGGTGTCATAAATCAAAGAAGTTTTTGTCTGGAATGTGGAAAGATAAGTTCGTTGCCCCAAAGACTTTGCAAGAGGCTTACACTGTTCTGCTGAAAGCCAGGGGTTTTACTTCCAGGTAACAAACGTGTAGGTCTTCCTCAGGCATTTTAAATGTGAGGTCCTTACTTGTGCTTCAAGATGAATGCAGCAGTGCCAGTTCTTTAGATCCAGGTATTCAGCTTGTGTTCAATACAACTTAATCTTAGACTGCTTTTAATTGTTATTTACTCTAATGCAAAAAGCACATGCTTAGGGCCTTTTTCCTAGTGGATGGAAATGCAACCGTGGTAAATCCAAAGATATTTTTGAGGAACATAGAAAGCTGTGAATCAAACAGTGGTTCTCAAGGTATGTTTCTTGATTGCAATGTAAAAAGTCATATTTGTTATTAAGTCAGTTGTAGAATTCTGGTGAAATTCAAAAGGTAGCTAATAGAAGATCAAGACATTCAAGTTTTTGCATTTTAGAAGGAACTTTTTGACAAACAAGTTTTTCCACTAGAAAATGAGACACTTGTACTCATCTGGAAAATACGTGAACCCAAAAGTGTATGACTGATTTAGTACTCTCTGTGATGCCTGCACATGGGATAAATTGTGAATCAAAACTGTGACTGGAAAAAGCCATATTCTTCAAGGCAAATGTTCCAGTATTTTACAATACTTCAGTAAAAACATGTGTTACCCTTAACTTCTTTTATTTTGCATATTGAAGCTGAAAAAATTCTACCAAAACTAAAAAAAATTACAGAAACTAGAATTTTAAGTTCATAAAATTTTGAATTTGGGGATTCTGGATTTGGGGAGGATGAAAACAGGATTTTTCTCTTTTCTAGTATGACCACAATCCATTATAGTTAGATTTTTTTTTTTTTAATACTTCTTTTGAAAAGATGATTTAGCCCATTTAGTATCATGTTCAAAAAACGTTTAGATGTGGCACTTCAAGACATGGTTTAGTGGACAGGGTGGCATCAGGTGTACGGTTGGACTTGATGATCTTTGAGGTCTCTTCCAACCATAATGATTCTATGATTCTATGATTCTATGAAAATTAATTTGGCATCTTCAGGACTGGTACTGTAAATTTTTCACAAATATGTATTTGGGCACATAAAGGCAACTCTTTATGGCTGTGCATATTTGCAAATGTGAATAACTTCTGCTATTTATGACATTTGGGGATTTCTCGGATTAGAAAGCAGGGACCTAAAACATGAGCTGTAGTCATAGGTACTGGGCTGAACATGCAAGGGATACATATTACATGTGAAATGCTCAAGAAACCCTAAAGCTACAGTGTTTGAATCTTGAAAAAAAAAGTCTCAGCAGAAGAGTTTCTGCAGATTGAGCTGTCAGTGAACAAGTTTTCCTGTCTCCCTGGTGGAGACAGACTCTGGTTTAATGTGAATGCCCATCTAGGATTGCTAATCATGAAATGTCATTCCTTTCAGTTTCTAAACTGTGTCCTACCTTTACAACAGTACTTCTCTTCTTTGCTTCCCTGAGGTCAGAGATCTCTCTCCTGCGAAGTGGGAGCTTAGTTTGGTTTTCTTCTGTTCCATCCTTGGACTTTCTGTTGACATAGCCAGTTTGAATTATGACCTTCATTTTATGTGTCTGACGCCTTTTCATAGACTGAATATTTGAGTAGACTGAGATCACTTCTCTTGGATCAGAGAGGCTGTTTCAGTGTAGCTGCAAACTATAAATGAGTGCTGCTGAGCTGAATGTCTTGACTACCAACGAAGTAGCAAAGAGACTTTGCATTTTATAACTATCCTGTCAGTGAAAGCATCTAAATATATAAATATTATGGATGTCAGGACACTTACATTTAAATCCAGACAGGCATCTTCATTTCACATATGGCCCCTGTATATCTCTGTAGCAGAGACTTACAAGTCCTCAGCTTGCTTGCTTGATTAGGAATTCACTATGCATATACAATATGGACTTTTTGAATTTAATATAATTTATCTGGTGTGGTTTTGTGGTCTGACTGTGGAATAGATTTGTGTGTGACTGAGTAAAGCACAACACAGTTGTGTGCCATCTGCAGCAGAGGAAACTGCAAGAGAGACTACATTTCAGAGATGCCCCATTGCATCAACCTGTCGGTGAAGCTGCTGCTTAGATGCACTCAGGAAAGAAAAGGAAGGCAACTGGCTCATAAAATATACCCTGGCCTTTCTCTAGCCACTGCCTCAGCAGGATGCTGTCCAGGACAGTCAAGTAATTAAAGGTCATAGGGGGTTTGCAGGGCAGCAGTGCATAGAGGAAAGAGTCTTTACTGACATATTGATAGAGCTCAGATGCTGCTGCTGATCCTCATGTCCATGCAAGATACTTACAATTCCTTTCACATTGCTTCAAACAACTAACCATTTTCAGAGATCTAATGTGAAGAGGTATAGATCTGTATTATTTTGTGTGTAATATACTATATATAAAGCAATGGCTGTGTGCAGGAGATAGAAAGAGGTGATCTGCGGCACCACTACTTCCTTGCATGCAAAGTTGCTGAAATCATTGTCGCAGCAAGACTTTATGTTTGGCCTGGTTGCAGTTGACCCGTTTGTGCAGGATGGCAAAAACAAACACAAGCAAATCTTTGATGTTTGCAACTGTCTAAACCCTAAGTGCTTTTCCAGATGCTCCACTGATAAAGAAAGTACAGATCAGTTCCAGGTGTGTGTGTGTGTGTGGGCTCATCCCTGAAGCGAACTGTATTAAATCCTTGTTGCTGATAGTCTCCTTCTTTTGCAGCAATGCTGCGATTGCTGTAATCTGGGCCTGCGATTAAGGAGTGAAGGGAAAACCTGCGAGTCCAACATAAATCTGGGCTACCCCTGCAGTCATGTGATGCTGTCCTGCTGTGAAGGGGGAGATCACTTTATCCACCCAGAAATAAAAAGGCATCCTGAACCTTTGCCAACAGTGTCACCTGAGAAGGGTAAGTGTCCATTTATAGTTTGAAGATGTTGTGGATAAGGTCTCTGTCTCACACGGTCATATGAGGAGGTGCTGGAAGGAATAATGCTACAGGAGCACAGTTGCCTTCCCTCTCAGATCAAGTATAGACTTCCTTGTTCTTAAAACAGTTTTGAAAAAGAAAAAAAAAACATGTAAGTGTTTCTGATCCTTAAAACATAGGTTCTGTAGTAGTTTGGGGTTTTGTTTGTTTTTTTCTCTCTGAATCACATAGTACAGAGACCTGCCATTAGCCCTTGGTAGAAAGCAAAGTTGAAGCTGGTCATTGTCTTTTAGCAGAATCAATGCTGAAAGATTCTGCATAAAGCAAATCATGAGTTTTTTCCAGAAAAAGTAGTACCATGGATTATGATACCAATGAAATGTCCTGGGAATAGATTTCCTGTTGTACTGCTGAACATCACAGTAACTTTCTCACAGAACACCCTGGAGAAGCCTCAGAGCACTGCAAGTTTGTTTTCAGTCTTCTAACATGTGAACATAGTGATGCTGAAGAGGTAAGTCAAATCCCTGCAGCCAAAGAGGCATGACAAAGGGAACATGACAAACTTGGAGCTTGGGTAGCTGTGCGTCCTCCTTCAGCCCAAGGTCATGCTCCTTCCAGCATCACTCTGTAGCCGCCTGTCATGCATGAGTTGCATGGTAACCTCCTACATATGCTAGGGTTCAATTTTTGTCCATTCCTTTCTCATGAACTAAACTGGTATTTTCTTTCGCCAACAAATGTAAGGGTTTATTTTGACCTAGCTGAGACCTCACTGAGCAAGGAAGTTTGCATATATGTGTTTAAGAAAAGCTGACTGAGCAACTTGCTGAACAATTCATTTTAGTATAGCAGAAAGTCTTGTCAAATGTGGTCAGGAAACGAAAAGGATAGTGCTTTTGCCAGTGTTTAAAAGCAGTAGATAGGATAGCCATGACACTATTAAGTGGGTCCCAGAATGTTTGTAATGCTAGCTACAGAAGTAGCCAATAAATTAATAGTGGTGTTGAAAAGAGTTTCCAAACCAACTGGATAAGTTTTTCTCCTGAAATTTGAAATTCAGTGTGGTTCTTCAGTGGGACCAATTTCACATGGGTCTTCAATGTGATACCTTAGTTCAAATTACAATAGCAATAGTGTTAGTAGTGTGAAAGGTGAGCTTGTGACCTCCGAAGGTCACCCTGTTTCTCAGTGGCTCCTGTAAAATGTCTGTCCCTCCAGCCTTATGGAAGAACGTGGTAGACCTTCAGCACAATGGTCTTTTTTTTCAGGATGGGTTCATTTGCTCTTGTCCGTGGAATAACTGTTTTGGGTAGATTTGACTGTATCTGGAGTTTGTGTGACCAAACGCTCCGTACTATACAGTCCTAATGCTAAAACACCTGTGAGAAAACCAGCAAGTGTTGTTCTGTTGTAGTTTCAGAGACAGAAGATCACAATGAAGCTTTGTCCATCAGCAATGAAGCTGAACTGTCAAATAACCTGCCTGGAGATGACCTGGATGAATGTCTTATCTATGGTGGGGAACTCTGTCAGCATTTGTGTATAAACACCGTCGGGTCGTACAAGTGTTCATGTTTTCCAGAATTCACTTTGCAAGATGATGGGACCAGCTGCTCTCCAGGTGAGAAAATGAGCAGGAAACACCATGAATGATGGTGTCTTTGTGCCACATGCATTGATCTACCAAGCTTTTCTTTAGTGTCTCTGTAGTTTCTGTGAAGGTTTTTTATGGGTGTTGATGCATGGAGTTTAATAATGTAAAGAAAAACAACCATTTAGGAAACTTAATTATGCCTTATTTTTGTGTATCGGTGGCATGAGATCAGGGTAGCATCTAATATGTTCAAATCAAGACTGTTTTCAGAAGAGGATTTGTAAAGATTGTTAATGAAATACCTTTTCTTCTCAGAGTCATTTTGTATCTCACTGTTAGCTTTCCTTTAGATGAACTTTACTCAGTTCAGACAGACAGCATTGCTTCCTGAGCTTGGATTTTTATCTAAAATCATTAACATCTTTCAGTGATACAAAATCTAAATATATCTAGTGTGGTGGAAGTCTTGAAAAGAAAGTCTATTGTGTTGTAATTGTTTTGATGTCTGCAGTTCTCCAATGGCAAGATTTCAAATCAGATAACCTGAAAAGTTGCAACCTTATATTAGTTACAAGTGCTTTCAGTTATTTAACAAGCAAAATAATTGTTGCCGTCCAATGACAAAATTCCTTAGACTTCAAATACTTTCTGCCCAAGACAAACAATGAGCATTTATTATGTCATTCTTCTCAACATTATGTTACAGTGCTTACATCAATAATGTGTTTGACAGTGTTTCTGTGGCAGCTGTTTGCTCTGTTGCTGACTTCTGGGAAAGGAACCTGATTGAAAAGAGGCAAAGAAAATTGTTCTTATTTTAGCACTGCAATATTTGGCTTGATCATTCACCTGGAGCATATGTGTGTTTTTGTTTTGCTTTGCTTTACTTCTCCCACTACTAACTCCGTTAAGTGCAGATTTGGGTTAGTACATTTTCTGTCTGGGTAGCCAGTATTCTTGGCAGATCTGCAAGACTGCAGTGCTTATGGCTGTGCCAAGAAGTGTGGAGGGATTTATAGAGCTCAGCTGAGGTAGAGGACTGTGAGTGAGACGTGTGACACAGGAAGAGTGAGGTGAGGAAGGGTTGCTACTGTCATTCCAGAGTCCTGGGTCAAAGTAAAGGCTGGGCAAGGGAGATGGCAGGGCAGGGCACCTGCCTTGCTACGCTTGGCTAAACCGTACGTGCTCTACCTGGCAACGTGGCCCAGTGGCCTTTTATTTCTCATTTCTCCTCCGTGTACGTGCACATCTCTGTCATGTGGTCTGTGCATGGAGACCCACACCAGACAGTTTTAAATCTCATGCTCTTGGTAATTTTTACTCCTGTGATTAGATATAATTCTTTTGTATTCATACCTATCCCAGTACATTTCTTGCTCTTGGCTGGACTGTGAATGTTTTTGTATTTAAGTTTTGTTTTTTAGAATGTGTCACACTTTTTCGTGAGGCTTGGAAGAAGTGATGTTCTTGCAGTGGCTCTGTGAGGCAAGGAGAAAGCATACATCGATGAAACTTCAAAAGCTTCTTCTCCCTTCTCTGCTCTCTCTCTGGGGAAATCATTCATTATGACCATCATTTATTTCTTTCTGTCTGTCTTTTTTTCTGTCTTTCTTTCTGAAATCGTTTTTCCCGTACCCTAAACCTGTATTGCAATCACACTTAGTCATTTAATGTTGTCATTGTTTGGTGGCTCACACTTTGCTCCAGGTGATGCTTGAACTGAAATCAATAGGAACAGGACACATCCCTCTTAAGGAAGAATTTAGCCTTATGGATTTAGGCTTCTGTTTTGATGATACTGATAAACTGGATTACTCTTATTGATGTAACAGAGCTTTTTTCTTTTTTCATTTTTCTTTTTTTTTTTTTTAAAACTGTTCTGATACCTTTAACATTACTGTTTGTTGAAAATCTTAATGACAGATAGCAGCTGTCATATTTTCCACTTGGCTGTGTAAAAGTCATTCCAGAGTATCCTGTGCTTGTAAAGGTGAGCGTCTGCTTTTCATCTATGTTGAAAGAGGATGTACAGAATTAGTTTAAAGACTTGTTTTGGGTTCGGCTTTTTTTTTTCATCATACACCAAATGAAAGACAGCCACTGGGTTTACAATATAGCAGCATTTTAAAAAAGAAAATGAACACTTTCTGTTTTATTCATTAGGCGTTGCAATATTTTACAGAAATTATTTTCAGTCAAGCTCCCTGAGCTGTATCCATGATATTTGCGAGCATCTCCATTAGCATGCAGCACTCTGTGTGTGTGTGTGAGCACGCGCACTGTTGGGCAGTTGCTCATATTGAATAGGTGGCAGCTTCCAAAACTGACTATTCACCTCCATGCATAGACAGTTGTCCAGGTCATCAAAATGTTTCCTCCTACAAACCATGATGGAGTGGGATGAATGGGACTGGGACCCTTGCCATCGGGTGTCTGGTGGAGATGATACTGTCCCTGATCCATCTCTGCCTCCCTTGCAGATCCTGACAGAGGACAGGTGACAAGGTTGGAAGCAGAAGCCACCATCCCTCCGGCAGCCTCTCCTTCTCAGCCTCTTCTCATCATGTCTTTACAGGAAGAGCAGGATAAGTGTAAAGGTATGTTGGATGTCTAAACTGCAGATGCAGATGAGTGAGGAATGTTTAGAGAGCCAGAATAAAATTCCACACATTCCTGCACCAATCTGATTTCAGTGCACATCCATAATTTGTTACTTCTGACATAAGGCTGAGGAATTGTCAGGGGGAACCTGAGGAAGTAATCTGAGACTATACTCTGATTTCAGGGTTATTACACACCTGCTATTTAGTTAAAGGTAAGCAGTGCAGCTGTGCAGCATAATGTGAACAACACAGGTAGGACTGGCACAGGTGTGTTTCTGTGTAATAGGAGGGTTGTAAGTAGTGATTAGAGCTGCCTGGACCGATTGTTTACAAACTGCATTACCCATTGCCTAAACTGGGATTATATTTGGATGACATGGAGGTTTGTAACTTCGGCTGATCTGTGTTGTGAATGCTAATGTATTTTGCAATTTTGCATTGTATAGATAATGGCCCCTGCAAGCACATCTGCAATATTGTGGAAGGAAATGTTGTATGCTCTTGTTTGTCTGGATATACGATCATGGCTGATGGGATTTCTTGTGAAGGTAAGTGGTTCAGGTTCACCACAGAGACATAGTTAAAACACTTTTATATCTCATACCCCTAGGTGTTTCTCTAAGGGTTCCTTATTTTCAGTATTGTGATTTGCAAGTGGCAGTACTGAGACCATTTGGCAGACGGAATACCAGATCTGCTTCACAGACAACTCCTGAAGCATGTCTATGCAGTATGCCTATGACCTGGGGACTTCAGGTGAAGGCAAGCCTGGATTTGTGCTCTTTTCCTTCTCCAACATTCCAGGCTTTTTTTCAGCCCTGTTGGTTTCTTTTCACACTACCATTCCTCCCAGTGTCTGTGCACACAGCTATGGACACAGATTTTCTTCCTGAGAATGTGGAGCAGCTAGCAGGACATGGGCATGTTTGCTGTCCTGAGGAACTGCCTCAGAGCTACAGCTCTGCCCTGTCACCTGTTTTGTTTGTTTTTATTTCTGCTCGCCTTGAAAACCTGAATTCAGTGAGGCTTCACTGCTATGAAGAATACGCCATTGTGAGCTGGTCCAGCTCCGTGTGTTTTACTTGACACTGAAGGTCAGGCCTGCACAATGATGACTGGTGAATTCCAGAGCTGTCATGATCATTCACATTATATAAATTTTAAATGGACATGTTTGGGTAGTGACAAATGATATGTTTGGGAGTCAGAAGCAAAGCCCTGTGACATACCTTAATTATAAATCTGTAAGTATGGGAGCAATAACAGCCAGCAGCGAAACGCAAGTAGAAGCTTCTGGTGCTCAGAATTGCTCACAAGTGATCCACATCCCTCTTAATCCCAGATCTTATTGAATAACAAATCATTTTCATGAATTTACAGATAGTCTGTGAAGAAAATGGGAATTTAATATCACCAGATAAAATGCTCACTGTGCATTGCTTACTCAAGTGTGGTGGAAGCTAATTTGATTAATTAATGTCAAAATCAAAACTGGCATTTCAGGGCAATCATTTTCCTACAGGAGGTGAAAAAATTCAGAAATGTCAGTGGAAGTAGTTTAAATTGTAGCAAGGGACATTTATAATCTATGATAAAGTAAGTATTTGATGTAAAGGTGGTGGTGCACTGGAACGAGTTTCCTGCAAAGAGTGTGCGTTGCCTCTGTGTGACTGCCTGTTTTTAAGAATGGCTCTTTCTGCAATGACAAAAGTGTAGGTGTGCGAGCAGGGACTAGATGATCTCCAAGGGTTTATTCCAGCCCTATTTTCAGTGTAACACTGTATGTATTATAGCGCGGTGCTGATGTGGTAGCTCCAACACACTTCATTTAAACATCTTCAACACGAAAGAAGTGTTACTTCGTTTCAGAAATTGTTCTAATAGAATTCTGTTTTTCCCTTTTGGCTGCAACATGTTGATATAGATTTGGATGAGTGCCTCACAGGTACTCACGCTTGTTCCAGAGGACAATTATGTGTGAACACCTTGGGATCATTCTACTGTGTCAACCACAGAGTGATCTGTGCAGAGGGCTTTATACTCAACAGGCATAGAAAATGTGTTGGTAAGACGATAGGTATAAGCCATTCACCACAGCATCGTAATTCTTCGTGCTCTGCAATGCATTTAAACCATTTGTGCTAAAAGGCTCTCTGGCCATCTTTGCATATGACTTTTCAATATGAGTTAGTAAAAACACATGTGCGCCATTTGCTCAGCCACTTAACATCATGAGTTGTATGCTATTTGACTTTTTCCCTAGCAATACATTCTCAGAATATGTATAACTTTGCTCAAAAGTCGTAAAAGTTCATAGGTATGATGACCACAGCAGTACTGATGACTGTTAAACTGGACTAGGAAAACATAGCAGTTGATCTCTCTGGATGGTGTCAATACTGCCAAATAACAAAACTTCATAAATACAGCTCAAGAAATCTACATAAGTCCAGGCAGTGGAAAAGATCCATTCCAAAATGATGGAATTTTAAAATTCATATTAGTCCTTTGTTAATTCTGGCACAAATTTCTTTGTGTAAAAGACAAAGATGCCTCATAATTCTGCTTTATCTTCCCTGCTATTTAAGTTCATAGAAGAAACCAATCTATTTTTACAAGTGTATTTATGAGGACTTAATTTGCTTCAAAAAGCCAAGGCCTGAGCTTATTGAAACAGTTTCTATTTGGGGTACTGAGAGTCTGGTTTGGGAAGCACTTGAGCTGCAGCAGTGTTGTGTGGTAATGCCTGGGAAAACGAAGCACCTGGAGACCCCTAGTCATTAATGAAAGCAGCAGTGGCTGTGGCTATGATGTCATGTGTGAATACATTCACCTTCTTCCACCCCTGTCCTCTCTACATTTATAACATTGTTTTTCTGACCGTCACAGCTTTGATTTTGTTCCTATCTTTTAAAGCTCTAACATCTCATCTTATTAATGAGCATCATATGGCATGAGAAGGAAAGTTTATACAGTGTCATAGTTTAGAGCAGAAATATGATTTGCTATCTTCTGGGTTTTCCTTAAATTGTCAAAATCGGATTTTTTTTCTTTTTTTGATTATTTATTTTGAAATCAGAGATACTGGTAAGCATGGAAAACTAATGAAATTATTTAGCTTAAATTAAATGGCTGAGAGAACACTACTGGAAGGAAGGATGCCTTTACAGAGAAAATAGCAGATTGTGAGACGGAAGACGGTATTTGTAGTTGGCTACGGTCTGCATGGTGTGTTTCATGGCTCTCACAGAGCCTGCTGTATATACCACACTTCTGAATATATGGTCTGGTAAGTGAGCAGCTGAAGGAACTGCCTCACTTTGCTTTCTGCTTCTGAAAATCTTGCCATTTAATCCCCTGATGTTTTTTCTGGACTACGCAGTAGAGATATATCTGTCCTTTTCTACATCCCAGGAGTGTTTTGAAACTAAATTAATGCATGTTTGTCAGCAACTTTGGCAGAAGATGCTATAGAAGATGCTATAGAAGATGCCAAGTGCTTCCTTTTATTCACTTTCTTCCTCTCCTGTCCTCTACCCCATGACATTATAACAGAGTTTTGTTGTAACTGATATAAGATAAACCTCAGGCATTGCTAGTAAAATGAAAGATACAACTCTCATTTATAAAACTAAAAGATCCTCTTCTCCCTTACTAAATAATAAACCACTATATTTCTCTAAGTCAGGTTTTTACAGATATCCTTGTAAATAATGTAGAAAACTTCGAAGTTTCTCTTTCTTTTTGGATATATATACCCTGTGTTCTCCTTACTGGTATACAGAGCTCTGCTCTGTGTGTGGTGCCTGGAGAACATTCGCCATATTTAACATTTTTCCTACTTTTCTAGTCAAAGGGGAAAGCCACAATCATACTGTGGTTTCTGTTTTATTCAGCTGCCTCATTGCTGCCACATTTGCCTAAGGTATCCTTTTCCAGGTTAACTGCTTTTGTGCTCCATCTTGAGCTATCTCAAACACCATGAGGAAAGCTTTAGTAATTTGTTTGCAAATTATTGTTGTTTTAATGATGTTACTCTTTGCATATTTTAGGGACTGGAGGAACAATCTTTGCACAGCAACAAAACAGCTGATAACCTTTTATCTGTTGAATTTCCTTTAGTCAAACTGTGGAAGATTATCATTCCAGGTGCATTCAAGAGCAGATATCCAGAATTCCTGAAAGCCAACCATGCACAATGAAGAGTCACCAGCTGTTTAAATAGTTTGCATACACCAGCTTTGTGTAACTTTGTGAACAGATACTGAAATGTCTTTAGGCTTGAAAGCTTCATGTTCTCTAGAGATAAGACCCAGGTTGGGTGTTTTTAATGTGGATTGCTTTTCCTGGTGACTTTCAGGCAAAGTCATTACCACCACCCACATGCACACTGATGGGAGGCTACTTTGCTACTTTCTTTGCTACTCCCATCTAAATTTTCCCTTCTGCCAGAGAGAGCGGTAAGCGATCATTTTGTTGCTGAACCATAGGGACTGATTGTGAACACAGGATGGTGGTTGCAAAACAACGAGTCTAAATAGAATAGATGTATTCCATAAAACAAATTGAGCTGGAGTAATTTGAAGAGAAAAAAAAATCATGATAAAGGAAATATACAGGACAAAAACGGGCTGCATTTCACATTTTTATAAAACTTGCAAAAAAACAATTTAATTTTTAAAGTTGAAGCAAGTATTGAAAAAAATAGCAGTAGGTAAATATTTATATTCCTTTGCAAAAATGTCAGCTTCTTATATACAACAGACGTGCTTAGGGATCATGTATATGTTGCTGTTTTCAACAGTGATTCCAGGGGAAAAAAAGAGATATTACGCAATAGCATTTCATTGTTTTTTACTGACATAAAGTAAGGAAAGTTGTTGCCACATACACAGACCTAGTTAATTTCTCAAAAATTAACTGTATGACTTGTTTTTAATATATTACTGAATTATTTTCCCTCTTATTCCTGTTTTTTTAATAAATATAATCTTGCCCTTCCTCACAGTCTTAATTGTGTTGGATGAGGGCTACAGCTGGTCCAGCACTGGGAATTAACGTTGTTTCAGATTGAAAACATAACTCATATTTTTCCTAGTGCTCTGTCAAGCATCTTACTGACTTGTTGAGTTGGTTTCCAGTTCTGAAGAGAGACAGGTTATGGGCAGTCTTGATTTTATGGGTAATCAACAGGGAGGAAAACAGGAGAGAGAGATTGTCCTATTTTGTAAAAATGTATTCAGTCCTCACTCCCCTCTACCTTGTGCCATAGTTGTAGAGCAAAATGGTACTAGGTACAGCCTGGGCTGAACAGAGCTAGTGCAGGAGCTCGTGTGCCGCTCCAGCACAAACTGGAACCATATTCCCAAAGATGCATTTTCCCACTCTCATGCTCATGCTAAGGGACACTTTTGCTATAGGTATTGTTAGTGAGAGCAATGACATGGACAGATAAGGATTCATGAGAAAGATGCTGCAAGTCATCTGAGATCACATTTTGTGGCATGACCATTTAGGAATTTGTTTAGAAAAATGAATGAAAAAGGGCATGTCTGTTTAATAAAATGAAAAGGGAACTTTGGTGGGCTGGCAATTGGCCTGATACCGGAGATGGAGATTCATGCCCTAACATTGGATACGACAGAGCAGAGCTTTCCATACTACGTGGCTCATAGTTTATGCATTACGTCTCAGCCCAGGTCACAATCATTAGGCTTTAGCGATCATCGGTGTCTCACTTGTGCACAAAACTTCAATTGAAAGCAAAAATTCTGCATGTAATCTTCCAGTTTCTGTAATTTTAATTTCCTCAAATGCGTTCTGGTCAGTTCTTATTTTTTCAAGTTCTCAGAAATTTGAAAATTGAATCAAAAAATGTAGACAAAACAAGAAATTATATTAGATTTTTTTCTCTGTGAAATCTTAACCTTCTTTTTACCTGTTTACACCTGCTAATCAGGTGGAATACTGCCTACCTTGTTTGGATAGTATTTAAGACAAACATGCTTTCCTCCTAGTGACTCTTTTGACATCGTGCTGAACTGACTTAAGTTCATATGGTGCAGTGTAGTGCTGACAATTTGTTTCTATGAGAAGATTTTTTGTGGTTTGCAGGAAAAGATAATCTCAGATCTGTTGTATAGCCAGTAGAAAGTCTTGCACTGGTTTGGATGCCATTAAGTGGCTATCCATAGCCATTTTTCTCTAAAATAAAAAAAAAATAAATTCAAATTTCTGTAAGAACTAAGTCTAGTTAGGTGGGAGAGGTCTACCACAGCAGCTCATATTCTTCTCCCAGCATGTGAGGGTTGTTTGTTTTTTTCTTTAGTTTTGAGTGTGGGTTCCCTCCCCACCCCCCAAGACTACTTATGAGAATACTGCTCCTTACTCTTCATTCTAATGTGTAGAAACTGGTAAACTGTACAAGTATTAGGAGGACATAACCCTGTAAAAACTCTGGGGTAGGTAAGTACCTACCACTTAGTGGAAGTACTCCAACATCGTGCGGGACAGGCAGAGAGATATACAACTGATCGTAGTGACCTTGCTGTGGATTAATCAGCTGGCTTTGGAAAGCAAGTACACAGCATGTGAAGAATAGCAATGGCAAGCAAAAAGAAGTCAAAAAGAAAACACAAATAAATGAGAAGTGAAATGGCACCAAGCTAACATACTGGTCTTGCAAAACTCAGTGTGCATCACCAGTTAGCTGACTTCAGTAGGAACTGAAGTTTCTTGGTGCTCTTCTTCATCTGTTTGGTAGAAGGCAAGCTGACATCTTCTAAGACAAAAAGCTTTTGAAATGACTTTTCCTGTTTTCATGCTCCACAAAGAGAAGTAATACATCCAATGTTGTACTTTTGTGAGAATGAGGTTCTACAGCCAAAATTAAAATCTGATTTAAACAATACTTGCTTTATTATGTAGTATGAAAACAGCTTCATGCAGAGAGAACTGGATGACTGGTAACAGTTATGGTCACATTTGGCTTTTATTAGGTCTAGGAATACTTTTTAGCTTTATATAGAACTGTGAACTTGCAAGATTTTGTTGAGAATGGCAAGAAAGTTTCTCTTCCCAGTGTCTAACCCTTTTTGTTGCTTCTAAGTATTTGTTCATCATGCTATTCCTAGCTTTCATTATTAAAATAAGCAAAACCTGAATTTGAGACTATTTCATCCAAGCCTATCAAAACATATCATTTTAAAGGTGTGGGATATTCCTTTCCAAATTGCCCTACATTCCACAATCTTGTATTTAAGTGATTTTTTTCTAAAAGAACTTTTCTACTACTCTACCTGCTGAAATCAGATCTCTTTAAATCTTTAAAATACAAATTTACAAACTTGATTGAGCCTTCAGGATTCCTCTCTTCATATTTTCTTGTGTATCAAGTTCTAGTGACGCATTCCTTAGGAAATAAGCGTGTTACATGACTCCACCTTCAGCGAGGCAGGCAGTTTCAGGACCTATCTCTTGCAGCAGTTCCACACCAGCAGCTCCTGTCTATCTGGCATGAAGCAGCAGGAGTGATATATAGCCTGAGCTATGAAGACCTGGTAATGAGCAATACGCATTAATCACTTTCTCATTCAGTTGTCCAGGTGGTTTCTATCCAGTAAACAAGAAGTTGTTTATCAGTCCTCTGTCCACCCTGCATTTAATCAGTTCTGTTCATCCCTTGTCCTCAATGCCTGCACCATCCGCTGCACATTTGGGAAGAGGGGAGAAGGAAGTCTCCGTGTGATTTGTGTCTCTTGAGTTACTCAGTGTTAATAAAAGACCCTGGAATAAAAAAAAAATCTTTCATCAGAACACTGTAGCAAAGTCTCTACTGACTATCTTTTGGAAGAAATGGTTTCACTTGAGCTTTTGACCCCTTCCAAAAGAGCAGGAAGAGGCAGATCACTTGATAAATATGAGGCACTGAATTGTTTAACTATTTCTTGTAGACATTAATGAATGCGTAACAGATACACACACCTGCCAGCGGAGAGAGCACTGCGTCAACACAATGGGGTCATTCAAATGTCTCCAGGAATTGAGCTGTCAGCCAGGTTATGAACTCAGGGATGGAGAATGTGTTGGTAAGACAAGTGTTTTTCAGCTGTTGCAATTGCTGTTATCAAAAAGAGATTTGATAAGGAAAGGAAAGGGATTGCAAAGCATTTTATTGTTGCTGGTCTGTGATATCAGGGTTGTAACTGAAAAAGGCTTATCATCATGGAAATGTTTGGCTTCATAAGCCCCTTCTGTACATTCACTTATTTGAAATAGTTTCCAGCGATAGCTATAAATTATTTGGAAAATGGATGAAACCTTATGAATTAGGATTTGCCCTGTTTTTAAGGCATTAGAGAGAGATCTCACTGGTGGAGGAATTATTATGCTCCTCTGCCTAGCTCTGCTTTACTCTGAAGGGGCTGATACTGTTTGCTGTTGAACACTGAATCACAGCCTGAATGGATCATGGGGCTGACTCAGTCCAGTCCTTCCTGTGTTTAGGAGGGCTGTCTGTATTTGTTTACATTTAGAAAGGTCATGGGGTTAAGCAGTTATTCTTCATCTCCCCTTCCTTGGTCTATATAGAGGTCTAATGGAGAAGCTAACCTCCGTAGTCATAGCATAGCAGAAGTTGCTCTCCAGCACAGGAGTATGCAAGAGACACAAGTTCCCTGCCTTCCAGGGCAAAAGTCAGTGTTATTTACTCCTAAATTTTTTACACAAAGAGTTTCCTGACAGCTGGAGTAAGAGATGCCTAAGGAAAGAACTTAGCTCTTGACGTATAAAGTTATAAAATACAAATGATCAGAAATCTCGCTTTGTATATAGCTGACATAAGTAAACCTTGGTTTACTCGAAGAGGCTGTTCGTGAATGTCTTGCTCTGTTGTCTGATTCTATAGCATTTCTAACATTTGTTGCTAATACAAATTGCTTTCTGGTCTTTATATATATAATCTATCTAGATTATAACATAAAATTTACAAGTTGTTTTAAAGTAGCCTTTAAATTAATGACTTATAATAAAGACTAAAATTTCAGAACTAATCCATGTAAAATTGTCTACAGATAACTATTGAATTTGCAGAGGTTTATGAAATACTCAACTCCACATTGTCTCAGTCTATAAATATGGTAGGAACACTTAGTATAGTACCTTCTGGGAGAATGGTTATGTTCCCTTGTGACCTTAACATTTAAATGATGAGTTAGAATAGAAGGAGAAGTGCCAGCAGTTCTCCCTTGTCTATGTGGAGGAGTGGGGACTTGTCAGTTGTGGAGTTTCCTCCATTTGTCTTCATCTTCTAGTAAAGATGTTCATCACAGGAAGTGTTCACAGGAACCAGTGTATGTTAAAGCAGCATTTGAAAATATTCACAGGAACTGAATTTGGAACATATTTATAGCTGAAGTCTGTTCCTATGTGGGATTTCTTCAACTGGAAAATGGAAGCAATGCCACTATACCAGCTGATCCTTGCAGTTATTCAACACAAATCAATTGGGTATAAGTTCATAAGTTTGAAACTTGCAGGAAGTGTTTTCAGTGTGCCTAGAAAGCAGGCATTAAGTTGGTGAATGTAATTTGAGAAATAATTTCATATACATAATAACAAATTAGAAAGCTGTATTGAGCTCTGTCTGCAGAGTAAGAAAAAAAAGCAAAATTTGTTACTAATATTACTACCTCTCATTCAGATTTTTTTCAGAATAATTTTCAGAGTTGGATAAGTGGTTGTTCTGTGCACTTAAGTACTTATTTATACACACATGTGCCTGTGTACACAGTGAAATCCCAGCCTTGTTCAAGTGAGGTACCCTGTTAGTATCAAATTAGGTAGGTTTCTACCTAGAATTCCTGACGAATATAAGGAATAAGAGACCATTTGGCTTTTGAAAAAGTGTGGTACACTTTTTATTATGTGTACCTTATTCCTAGTTTTAATTTGGGTCTGTAGGATTTTAAAACTATAGATGTTTCAGTATTTGTGGTTTACAAGAGATGCTGTGAACAAGGCAGTAGAGACCTGAATCAAATTTGCTGCAGGACCTGACAAATTCTAAAGCCTATGCTAAAGTGGATGTCCAAGAGCAAACACACCTAAACCTCAGATTTCCCATAGGCAATGTTGGATGTCTAGTTTAAATAATGCTTCCTAACTTTCTTTCTGAGGAGTTAACTAGTCATGAAGACTACTGAAAATGACAGCTTAACTAGTCACAATTTGGTGTTTTGATCTGATTAACAGATATTGATGAATGTGAGAGAGGAACTCATAGTTGTAAAGTAAACTTCGTTTGTCAGAATACAGAAGGATCATTCTACTGTGAGTCAAAGCAACGCTGCATGGATGGATTTTTACAAGACCCTGAGGGAAACTGTGTTGGTAAGTGTGACCTGCAATATGTTTGTAATATGTGCAGCAGCACTGGCCAACTCCTGTTCCTTTTAGCCTGTCAAGGGGTGTATATTGACCAAGTGTAATTCTCCTCAAACCCTGCTGTGAATTTAATTTAAACATTTCTGTCCTTCTAAAGAAATGCATACTTGCATATTGAATTTGAAAGTGTTACCACAGCAGACCTTCATCAGCTTTATCTTTGTAGCACAATAAATTGAAAAGAAGGAAAAGAAGTGACAGCTGGAAGAAAACAGACCAGAAAGGTTAAATAACTTCTCTCACTATTCTAATTCATTTTCTTCACCAGATATTAATGAATGTACATCTCTCCCTGAGCCATGTAAACCAGGATTCAACTGTATCAATACCGTTGGGTCTTACACCTGCCAAAGGAACATGCTGACATGCAGCAGAGGCTACCACTCCAATGAGGAGGGAACCCGATGCATTGGTAAGGTCAGACTTCAGTGTCTGGTCAGGTGCCGTCTCAGAGGAAGAAGTACATTTCAGTTCTAAAAAGAGGTTTTGAGTTACCTCCAGATTCCTAAATGTATTTGAGGAATAGGAATTTGTGGTATGCATTTGCTGTCCAAGCAGCTTGGTGATTTGTTTGCACTACAGGATGCTGCACTGACGTCAGACTGCTGCATGGAGTTCCTCTTGGTACGCTGGGTGACATTGTTTTTGACTGCAGATGGGATTTACTGGCTTCCCTTCTGGACTGAATGTTACTTAGTTACTTTGTCAGTCAAAACCACGATCCTTTGCTATTTTTTACAGTATCTCACTGTAAGTGGTATGATCGGAAGGCATGGGGTGCAGCAAACGAAAAACACTGAGTTTGCGGACTCATGAGAGTAGTACTAAGTGGATGTTTTTTGTAGCGCTATGAATGGTGTTTCCCATACGCATCCAGTTGTGTGTACGTTTAGGACAAATCCTTACTTTCTTTGTGAAAAGAATGTTGAAATATTTGTATAGGCTGGCATGCAGCTTGATACTGATTTGTATTTGTTCCAATGTGTTTATAGAGTTACTGACTGAGAATACGGTATTTCATCTGTTATTAGCATTTGTTCTGTAGATGAACACACTAGGCACAAAAGAATTGAAAGCTTGGTCCTTGGTCCCCAAGGCAAGGCTAGCTATGTATTCTTTAATTCCCTACATTCTGTGTTACATGAAGTAGGAAATCATAAACTGACAGCGGGGGGGGCAGAGGTGGGGGGGGGAAAAGACAAATCAGTATTTTGGTTAGTGATGATATCCTAATTATTTCTACTTACATTCCCTTTGAATAAAAGGAAGGAGCCGTGTTGGTAGCTATTAATTTGGTCATGACTAGCAACTTGTAGTGAAAAATAGTGGTATAGGTAGACTCCATTTCCACATAAATTTCTGCATTCTGCTTTTTGCTCTTTATTATACTCACTCTCTCTTCATGATTATTTTGGTTAGTGATGATATCCTAATTATTTCTACTTACATTCCCTTTGAATAAAAGGAAGGAGCCGTGTTGGTAGCTATTAATTTGGTCATGACTAGCAACTTGTAGTGAAAAATAGTGGTATAGGTAGACTCCATTTCCACATAAATTTCTGCATTCTGCTTTTTGCTCTTTATTATACTCACTCTCTCTTCATGATTTTACCCCCAGGACTATCCAGACCATGCTTGGCCAGTGAGAGGGTGGGGAAGATTTGGATGTAGCAGAAGATGGGGACAGTTGTATGTGTGTAATGGAGGAAATTGAGAAAGCTTCCTAATAGAGCTCTAGGGGGTTGTGTTCTGTAAATTCAGGGCAAAGTAGTGCAGTCTCATTTGCTGACCTATTACATAGCAGCCTGAAATATTTCAACTGTTAGAAAGGGAATGTCAAAAACTCCTGTCTGTCTCAGTTGCTGTAAAGACACAGTTCTTCAGCTGTTTTCAATCAGTCCTGTTTCAGCAAAGTCAACTGGGCTGAGTATGTTTGCACCACCTGAAGTGTGGTGACCCTGAAATTGTTTTTAGTGTTACCACCATGCCAGCGTCTCACAGAGCAGCTCAGAAGTCCTGGCTGTAGTGCTGACAGCCTTCGTTTCCAAACTGTGCTCATGGCTAGGGCAGATTATCTTCTTAAATTTCCAACTTATGATTTATAGAAAGAAACCAGCTTTTTCTCCCCATTTGCTCCTAAAAGAGAGTGACTGTGTGTAAATATGTGACAGAGGAGGAAATTGCCATTATTCATACAGCATTTATATCTTTAAAACATGATGAGACAACACAATGCATTGTAATTACTGATGATACTTTGTCTCTACTTTACATGGTTGACAATGCTTTTAAGGAGCAGGTATAAGGAAGCTTCTCTAGTTAGATTTTTGGGAAAGCAAATGTTTAATGTTAATTGGTGATTTCTCTGTCTTTGCTGTGTGCACTCCATTTGCAGTCTGTATCTTTTGGTATTTTTTTGATATGGCTTTCTTTAACTAGGCAGAGAGGCATGGAGAAGAAAAAAGAAAGGCATATGGTCCCAATTTCCCCTCTCAATGATAAAGACTAGTTTCTTTAAGGCATTACAATAGCTAATTAGATTCCTGATTCAGATTTATTCACAGTAGTAAATACATCATCTGCACATGTTTCTCCAGCAGAACTACACTTGTATGGTCATCTTCTCTGTTTAGAGGATTAATCTCCCTTTAAAATGTTGGTATTTTCTGATTTAGTAAATGAGTTATTAGCAACTACTTCTTACATTTAACTGAAAACTACTGTAAGTATTATGAAATATAGCACACTTCTGATGGTATAATGCCCTAGAACTAATGAAAGTCTGAATGTAATGTAATGGAATATATAATCTTGAACAAACTAATCAAATAGTTACACACATGAATTAATTACAAATAAAACTGCTACTTTACAAATTTCTGTCTGCATTAGAAACTTCCTTGTTTTCATGCTACCTCTGATCTTAAAAGAAAACGAGGAGACAGTGTTTCAGCAGAAATCTATGAGCCTGTCGCGAATTCCTCGCTTGGAAAGTGGCATTCCCTGCCATCCCTAACCCTCATACCAGCAGGGACTGTGTAGGTGGGAATCTGTGCTGGAGTATTGAACAGAGTATTTGTTGGTGCCTCTCATCAGGGTTGATACAATCTCCACTTTTCCAAATCCATGTTTCTATGATAAGTAACTTGCTCTCACTTCCCTATCATTTTCTCAGCCAGTGACTGCTTTCCGGAGCGCTCTCCAAGGCTGTTGTTTAATGAAGAACTGCCCAGAAGCCCTTTGAAATGAAATAGTGCTCAAGTTTGACTTCAAATAGGGCAGTATGGAGAACCTCCAGCCTTAGTCTACCATCTTAATTAATATTACATGAATAGGGATTTGGATTGTAAAAGTAGTTGAAGATGTGAATAATAGGAAGGAAGAAGGCTCTGATGGCTTAGGAAATGGCAGAACTCAGAATACCTGAAGAAATCCAAGTTTCTGAGGGTTAATCAGACTTTTTGATGCTTCGTGTCACAGATGGTAACAGGGACTTTTTAGATACTGATGAGCTATTTAGTCATGTTGCGAGTCTTGTAAATCAGCGTGTATTGAAAACTCTCATCTTCATCTGAGGATTTTTAAAATGAGATTGGAAGTGATGCATGTGAGTGGAGAAGCAACTGATTTGTTGGGACTGGATTTTGGATGAGAGGCCATGAGGAATATCAAAATGTGAGTTGATTGAGAAAAGAAAAAAGATCAACATTGGGAAAGAGCAAAAGGTAGACAGCAGAAGCGAGACTGAAAGGGCAACAGGAGATGAAAATAGCAATTGCTTTAATTGAAGGGATGAGCACAATTTCTGGCTAGTTCATGTTTTGCTTTAAATGGCTTGCTGTGACTCACATAATGGCAGAACATCTGAATAGGGTGTTTAAATGTCATGGTTTGATCAGAATCAAAATGTGTTTACATTGAAATGCAGAATATGCTGGGAAAGCTCCATTACAGTTACCATTTTAAGATAATGTATTGCTTTTCAAAAGTTTGACTTAGACATATGTAAAGCTGACTCTGAGAAGAGCACAGTGGGAAAAGCTGATATTCTTTGTTCTTTCCAGGGGACAACCCTAATAGTTTCTATTCCTGTTATTTAATTATTTTTTTTCTCTTCGTAAACATTGATTTTCAGCAAACTATATTTAAACTAATTGCTTTCTCCGGTTCTGCAGATGTGGATGAATGTCAAACTGGTGTACACCGTTGTGGCGAAGGGCAGATTTGTCATAATCTTCCTGGGGCTTATCGTTGTGACTGCAAGATGGGATATCAGTACGATGCATTCAGCAGAAGCTGCATTGGTATGTAAGACGCAAGATGAGATGAAACGACTGATTGATTGAGCCTTGGACCTCAAGGCAGTATTTAGCACCATTGTAGTGTACAGTTATTAGTTCTGCAATGCAGTGCCTCAAAAGATAATGGAATCACCTCCAAAGCAGCCGTCATTCAGTGCGACCGGCCATTTAGAGCTCTGCCACTCCATGCTGTGATTTCAGAGCAGGTGCCCTTAGTTTGATTTAGCTGCAGGTTATCAATTAAAGTCATCTGCAAAGTGCTTTCCTACTGGTTACGCTTCTGCTGCTGTAGAAATTTATCTTTCTGAAGATTTCACAAATTTCTGCATAAGAAACTATGATACAGCATTTTGTATTTTATCGCTACTGTACACCAGTTAGAGCACAAAGTCAGACGGTGTAAAACCTGAGGTTGCAGCATTTCATGCTCTGCAGATCAATCTCTGACACTTTTAAATATCCTCCTGCATCTGATTTGATGCTTTTGTTTTTACATTGACGGTATATGTGCTTGTTATTCTGGCAGATATAAATGAATGCTGGAACTACCCTGGACGCCTGTGTCAGCACACCTGTGAGAACACCCCTGGGTCCTACCATTGTACTTGTTCTTCTGGTTTCCGCTTGTCTTATGATGGGAAGCATTGTGAAGGTACCAGACATACTTTCCATGAAGAAGAAATTGCAGTGCGAATTAAGGGACTTTAGAGAAGGAGTTGAGGTGAAATATAAATACAGTAAACCCATGATTTATGTGTGCTCAAACTGCAGATATTCAATCGAACACTCAAACTGTCAGATGAGAGCCCACAAGTTTCTCCTCTTTCTTCCTTTCCTTCCAGATGAGAGAAAAGGAGAACATAACAAAGTTAGAATAGGAGACTTTTCGTTCAAATTTTAATAAAGAAGAAACTTGGTAGTCACAAAACTTGAAAAAATGGATTTTGAATTGAATGGAAATTTTTTAAGATCTCCATGATTTTTTTAAGGCAATGATTACATATTTTAATCAACCATAACGTACAAGGTCTGAAACACGTGTTTGCATGTGTATGTGTTTTCATTGGCATATATAGAAATGAAATTCAGGTGCAACAGACATCCTCACACTTCTTGGTATTCTGTCTAGGGAGCAGAAACGTCTTCTTGGGACAAATTAGTCCGTCCTTATTCACTCTGACCAGAAGGATCTGGTAGCTGTTCTCAGAGGCAAGAAATGGTGGAAGTTACTGTTCTGAACCATTGTGGCAATGTCTGTGGGTTTGTTTTTTTGGATACAGATGTGAATGAATGTGATACTAGTCCCTGTAGCCAGGAGTGTGCCAATGTTTACGGTTCCTATCAGTGTTACTGCAGGCAAGGTTTCCAGCTAGCAGAAGATGGGCATTCTTGTAAAGGTAAGGCTGCTGCTTCATCAGGTCAAGTTAAATATGTGTATACTCTTTAACAGTCTGGGCTGTCTAACTCTTTAACAGTGAGTGCTGTCTAACTCTCAGCAGCACCTAATGCTGCAGGTCATGCCTAAGGACGATTGTGAGTTATACCCTGCTGCAGAAGCTGCAAAAGGTGACTCCAGCTATTGGAAAACACAGTTCATTTTCACGCCTCCTCTGTGGGGTTGGAATACACTTGTGTGACCATAGAACTCGTGAGGTTATTGTTTCATGATTGAAAAAATTGGAAAGGAAGATACATTTACCTATATTGATTCAATTAAAGCCTCAACTCAGCCATGGTTGAGTGAAGCCTTGCTCTTACTTCTGCTTGTGGTGGGTGAATGAGGAGTAGAGTGATCAGAATGGAGAAAGGTAGAGTTTTAACTGTTTTCTTGAAGTTACCAATACTGACGCATTGGAGAGTCTCTATTTAAGAAATGCCGAAGAAACCCACATTCTTCCTAGCACAAGGAAGCCCCCAAAGCAATCCTAGAAGAATTACAGAGGTACCAGAGAGAGTTTGTGACACCCAGATGTGCCCTAGAATAATTGTTCTTTTCCACGAGTCCATACTACTTGCACCTAGTATTTTTGAGAGCATGTGTTCATGCATTTCAGAAAGCACCATCAACAGCCCTAGAGCAATGTCAAAGTTTCATGGTTGCATTGTTGTAAATATATTGTTGTATATATTATAAATGCATCAGATAAGTATTTCCTTGTGTTCTACAGCCTCCCTTTTCATATTTCTTTTTTTTCTTATGATTGTAACTGTGGTTTTTTTTTCCCCCCAGATATTGATGAGTGCACACAGAGTGCAGGCATTCTTTGTACTTTCCGCTGTGTGAATGTTCCTGGTAGTTATCAGTGTGCTTGTCCTGAGCAGGGATATACCATGGCAGCAAATGGAAGAACCTGTCGAGGTAATGAGGAGTTTAGAAACTGAAAGGATTATATCATGAAGCTTTAATCCTTGGAATGATCTCGGCCATTATGGTTATTCAGTCAAGTCTCCATGTTTTATATTAGTCACTGTTAAAAACCCAGTATTTGACAAAGTTGCCAAATATTGGTATCTGCAATGTCAGCTTTTTCCTGTGTTAGAAAAAAGTACTGTGGCAACTCAGCTGTCAATACGAGCTAATTGTTTAAATGAATTCCTAAGGGAGCCCACTTCATCATTCAAATTGGGGCACTTGATTACTTGCATGAGCTGTATGTGCACCTTGGCACAGCCGTAAGTGATCTGTCTTTTTTAGAGGTGCCAGATGTAGAAATCTGTGGCTTCATTATGAGTTGCAGTTTCCTGCCCCAGAAAACTGGGAGAGTAAATGTAGGAGCTGTAATGGGGACTTGGACATCCAGAAGTCTGCCACTTAAGCTTAATTATGTTGGCATTAGCCAATGTTAGTGTAAATGACATGTATCCTCTCCACACACACCCCCTTTTCTCCAGAATCATAGAAATGTCTTCTGGGTGTCTGTTGGTTTTCATCTGGTGCACAGCTGTCTGTTTTTGAAGTAAAAATCTCCCATTTCCAAAGGATGTACTGGCTGTGTAATGATGATTGAAGATCTGATTACCTTTACATACTCTACATGCAATCGGTTACACTAACTACCAGGCATTTCCTGCTCTTAGTTTTTCAGGAACCCTTCACATAACTTTTGGTTATCTATCTCCTATGCTTAAATTCTTTCAGTGGTAACAGCAGTGATTTTACACTGTGTAAATCATGAACAGCATGAACATACTTGATCCTGACTTTGGAGCAGAGAAACAGACTAAATGACAATTAAAATATTTTAAAAATATTTTAAAAGATTTTTTTAGATGTGTTTTTAATTATGAATGCAGTTATATCCATGTGCATTTAAATTGTTAGTAAAAGTCACCTTTAGAACACTGCAGCTATAACTCTCCTCAGACTTTGTTTGGTTTCTTTTTTTCCTGCTAAGTCATGAGTGCTGGCATGTTAGTTGCCACCTCTGCCAGCAGAGTTAATAGTCTGAGTCACTACGTTAATTGGCCAGCACAGCTTTCCAAAGCTGGAGGCACCCAGCGTGCTCCAGGCGCTGAAGGTGGAGAAGAAACGTTTGCTACACGGACCTATGGATCACACTTGCATTGTTTGTGTGGTGTGAAATCCTCCCAGCACGCTAACCCTGTGTGGAGAGGGTTCCTATTGTATAGACTAGCCCTGCTAAGTGAGCTATACAGTAAGACTTGGAAAAACTTTTCGAAGTGCTTATGCCACCTGGTACATGCAGCCTCCCTAGAGGGTGAAGTTGGTCTACTTGCAAAACTTAGTGCGTGTGTGTCAGCTCTGTGCATGGCTGGGTAAGCTGGCATTTAGTCAGGCGCTGGAAGTAACCCCCAGGTACATGCCCTTTTTTTGAGCTCTGCAAGTGTGTAGTTACAAGTTTGGGCAGTCTTGTATATTGAGGTCTCTCTGCAAACATGGTCAGAGAAACAGTCTGAATTGATGTCAGCTGGACTAAACTCAAGATTATATTGGTTTCCACCAGCTGAAGATCTGGCCCAATTGCTCATCATCTGACCAGTTCTTAAGAGTTACTGGTGGTACATTCTGTGTGCGCTTTTTTTCAAACAGATGAGTTGTATCTCATGTAATAGCATCTCAACATATGGATCTTTTTGAGAAACTGCCTATGGTATTTTGCAGCACAGCCAAACTGATGAAGTGAGTGCTTTCATGACAGTGATTGAAATATGGAAGGAATTTTCTTTTCACCTAGGGGCACTTCTGAGGATAAGCAAGGGATTTAATTTACTTTGATTCTCTCCTACTTCCTATTGTATACTTTTCTTTGCAAGACTTTTAAACCAGTCAGTTCAGTGTATGACATCAGTTCTCATCCCAGGGGAATGGAGGGAGTGGGAGATTATAGTTTTCCTCTAAGAGTCTCTCCTCTGTGACAATTGGCAGAACTGCAGAGCCCTACACAGTCCACATGGTTTGTCTGTTAGCATTTATTTCATTTTAAAGCCTCCGTGCGTTGTCTAGACATTTGGGAGTACACAATGTGACTGGGAGATCTTTGCCAATATTTTGTGCTCAAGCTGGATCCTTGCTATTGCATCTGGTTTTCAGCATTTTAAAGTCCATGGCTTGAGTTTTGCATATGTATTATTTAGGTAACCACATCTATGCTCTAGGCCACAAAGTGTCTTTCGGTTTTAAATGTTCATTTTTGTCTTCTACTTCTCATTATGGGGAAATATTAATATTTAACTTAATTTTTCAAAAATGTGTCCCTCGTTCTAAAGTGTTGTTCTCAGGTTCCCGTATTTCATAATAGTCTGGTGGAGCTTACATCTCCTGGATCGTACAGCTGTACAGCAGTGGTTACTTTGCTTTGGATTTGCCCCCTGCTTTAATCCAGAGCAACCTTCCTGTATAGATGAATTATTCTCCTGACATAGCCCAGCTTTCTCAATTATCTTTTTAGTTAGTGAGAAGGTTGAGTTGGCTTTTAACGTGGGTTGGTTATATTCTGATGGGATGTTTATTCCTGAGGGATAGGTTTTGCCACAGTAGGCTGTGAATGGCTAATGTGTGGGCAGACACAGGGTGTCCCTCCATCCATTACATGTGTTTGCTCGGGGGAGGGGAAGGCTCCTCTGCAGGCTGCACGGTGGGGCAAGGAATGTTTGTTTGCTTGGGATATGTGGACATTTTACAACCTTGTCCACAAAGAAGGAGCCATTGGGATCACACACATTTTATGCAGTGTATGAGTGATTTATAGCAGTGGCCCCCTTTCATCAAGGACTGTCCCTCACACTCGAGTGCTTGCACACACTGTCTACACCATGCACAAGTACGTGCACGTATATGAACAGCATATGAGCACCACGCTTGTTTAGAAACACCTTGCATGACATAGGCTAGCTCTAAGCATGAAACTGTGGTTCAGGGAGTACCAGTGACCTGTGAAGCTGTAAAAATTGGCCCATCACTTTCAGGAAACTATTTTAAAACTATCTTCAATCAGAAGAGCTATGGAAAGCTTATGTGGCGGCTGTGTTGGTTGGCTAGTCTGAGAAGTTTAGAGTTCCACTGCCTTAGACTACTGCTATCTAGTTATTTTATTCTGTTTCCTTTCAGCCTAGTTTATAATATTACTTACAACACATCTCTAACACCTCAGGAGTAAGGGAAAATATGACAACACTGGCAATTCTGTCTAGATGTTCATATTTGGTTTTTATTGCAGTGGGAAGTGGCAAGACAGGAGTATCTTGGGTTTTGAGAACTTTTTTTCCTTCTTGTGTTTATTCTCCACTAAAAGTCAAATGCTGCGTTGCATCAGATATGTTTGGAATGAGAATAGCTAGGTTCACAGGAGTGTGACAATGTTTGCAAAGTATAGGTAAAGAAACAAACTTCTCCTGCAGTAGAAGGCCCCTGGCCATGTGCCGGGTGGCTGCAACTGGCCAAGCTCGCTGCCGAGCAGGGGAAGGACTATCAAACAGCATGAAAAGGATCACAAGCTGCTTGTAGGGAAGAGTGGGCTCCCTTGTTTATTGCACACACTGCCAAGTGGTACTGTTATCTCATTAACTGATAATGTCAAGGAAGGAAATTTTTTTTCTGCAGAAGATATAAGAATTTGAGCAGAATTAGAATCCATGTGGTTTACCCTGTCGCTCCAAATGCCAGCAAGTGTCTGTGCACAGAGATGAATCTGACACACCTCACCTGGATGTGCATTTCACACCCCAGGTGTTTCCTCTGGGCTTCTCACAGTCCTGGTCTTCAGGCAACAGGCACAGGTACTGAAGAGGTAACACACAGCAACTGAGCGGTGAAGACAAGAGCCCTCAGCTTGCAGAAGCGAACCCACAGACTCCTCTCACTTCTCCTGCACATAGAGTCCCATAAGCATATTACAGTCTGTGAATTGTGATTACTTCTTATTTTTGAATTTAGAGTGTCTTTCTCATTGTGTTTCTTCTTATTAGATATCGATGAATGTGCAATAGGAACCCACAACTGTTCAGCTGCAGAGACTTGCTATAACATCCAGGGCAGCTTCCGCTGCCTGTCCTTCGAGTGCCCTTCCAACTACAGAAAAGTATCTGACATGTAAGTATTGCCGCCATCGCAAACAGCGCAAGCAGCCCAGTCCAGTGGCTGTGGATGTTAGGTAGTGCTTTAGTTTGTGGACAGGTTTAAGTGCTCAGAGCTCTAAGAAGATGCTTCGGTAACTGGAGCACATCGACTTTCCCAGTATAGAGTTTCCATCCGTTTTTGCCTCTTCCTTCTTCCAAGCCCTGGAGCCCCCATTTGCCCTCCAACTGCTGCTATCACAGCAGTCATCAGAGCTTGCAGCTCTACTTGCTGCAGCTCTAAAAGGTCTCTGTTTGTAATTAAGTTTTTAAAAAATAAGATCTTCTGTGCTGCATATATCATTGCGATAGCTGCCAGGCTGCTCAGCGCACCAATTTTACAGTGGTTTTGGGGCTCCCTGTTTAATATTCACATTGTAGTTCCTCAGAGAGTGTTGAAACATTGAAGGGGAGCAGGATAATGAACTTGCCAGGCTACAGGGTTCTGGGAATGGCATGCCCCACAGCTCCCAGCTCCTCAGCAGCTAAGGCTTGGGAGCCCCAAAATCTCCCTACCCATTTTCTGCCTCAATGGCTGCCAGTGCTTTAGGAAGCCATATTTAGTTGCTTATGACTTAAAACATACTTTTCCTGCCTTATAGGACTGAGCAGCTTTGCAAGTTGAGGAGCTTGTTTCCCATTCCCATGTTTTAGCTACCTTTTAAAGTGCCTTTGTTCTTATTTTCTTGGAGCATTGTCCCAGGCTTGTGCTGTCACTGATAAATCACAGACTCCTCTTCCAAGCTCTGTGCTGCTTGCAGCATGACTGGCTCTTTCCTCATTGTGAAACTTCCCAACACAGCTCCCCATGTCCATGATCATTTTCTTACACTATTGTAGTCTGACAGTTATATCATTTACAAGTGCTTTATGGGCACTGTAGAAGCAGAAGAAACAGATGGTAATTACACAGCTGAAGTTTGGGACTCCTGTTTATCTAATATTTTCAATACTCTGAAATAGATATATTTTTAGCTGTTATTACGTGGACACTGAATGTGCTTCATTTCTTATCTCTTAGGAGGTGTGAACGAATCAGTTGTTTTAATTATCTGGACTGCCAAAATACCCCAGTGCGCATTACCTATTACCAGCTGAACTTCCAAACCAATATAGTGGTCCCAGCTCATATTTTCCGTATTGGACCATCACCTGCCTATGCTGGAGACAACATAATCCTTACTATCAACAAGGGAAATGAAGAAAACTACTTCAGCACTCGAAGACTGAACTCGTACACGGGCATTGTCTATCTTCAGCGACAAGTGAAAGAGCCTAAAGACTTTTTGTTAGACGTTGAAATGAAACTGTGGCGTCAGGGAACATACACTACTTTTCTTGCCAAAATTTACATTTTCATCACAGCTCATGCATACTGAAGCATGTATTGACATTGGATTTTATTGGTGCTATGCTCTTTAACTGTTCTACCAAAGCTTAATACTGTTGAACTGGCATTTAATG
This sequence comes from Cariama cristata, assembly GCF_000690535.1. Lineage (NCBI taxonomy): Eukaryota > Metazoa > Chordata > Aves > Cariamiformes > Cariamidae > Cariama > Cariama cristata. The sequence continues at coordinate 79,212 of NW_009613425.1, forward strand.
TATCTAGCCTTTATATTATTTTTCTATCATTGCTTTAAACTTTTTTATTGGTTGTGTAAATTAAGTTAATTTTTGTTTTGTTTTGTTTTCTTATGCAATTCTTTACAACATCATTTGACAGTGAACCAAGGAAGGGTTAGAAAGGCAGTACATACATTGTGTTAAATGCTGGAACCTTTTCTTAGAAATTAGTTTTAGGTTTAGTCACATCTGCAGGGTATTGCACTAGAGAGGAAAGATGATCACTTGGGAGTATTGGTTTTTTGCCACTAAGGGAAAAACCTTGAGCAATTTCTCTTTATTACACAAACCTATGGTTTGGCTTAGCCACTGGCTTCACTGAGGTTTCTCTATTGTGAGGTGCTGTGTTGAAGGCCGTACATGTACGCTGATGGTTAGCTCACCTCATATTACTGGTTTATTTTCCTCCTTCCAACTTTCATAATATGTTGCCTAAAAATACATATAAATAAAAGGAAACTCCACCAGTAAAAAAGCCTATGAATGAGTCTTGCTTTAGTAGGACTACTCATATGCTACATATTTGCAAGACCAAGGCCTTAAGAAAATGTCATGCTTTAGGGTAAAAGCTCACATTGCCATTTTTAGTAGTTGTCTTTATAGGTGCTGGGACTCCTCTCTATACAAACTCATTCTGTTTAGGTAACTATAAGTCCAGATTAGATGCTTTATAATTCTTAAAGGAATGTCCAAGAGGAAACATGGAAATAATGAAATAATCACTGCTCCTTATTTTAAAGCTTGGGTGTGCCACTGAGGAATCCCTTGCAATTTTAAGTAAATAAAAAGGGGAGTTGCTTCTCTTCTTCAGGGAAATTACTTCAGTTGTGTCACTAAATGGCGCAGAGGAAAATGCCAGTTAAATTGGTGGTTTATATTATGCCATTCAGAAAATAGTGTAACCAAACTTTTGAGCCTAGATTTCCTCTAGTTCTACAGGAAACTGGATGAGGTCCAAAGTTGAAGTCCAGATGTGGCAAAGCATAGTATAATGGAAGTATTTGTTAGAATTTAGAAATTAATATCTGAACTTCTTTATGGCTGTTTTCTTTTTTTTTGTCCCAAAAAAGCAAAAAAAGCTCCAGTGTTGAAATTTTCTGAGCTTCCTTTGTTCCAGCTATAATTATTCTGCAAAATGTTTTAAAGGAAAAACATAGCTACAATTATATTGATGTTTACTAGACTGCGGTTTAATAATCATAGAATCATAGAATACCAGGTGGGAAGGGACCTCAAGGATCATCTGGTCCAACCTTTCTTGGCAAAATAATAATCTGTTCTTTTCTACAGTCGATGGTATTTTGACCAGTGTGTATACAAAATAAAATGGAGAAATCAAATCTTATGGCTTTTTATGCCATAATCAACAATTTCATTATATTGTAAAATATTTGTTTGAACTGCATCTTAAAATCTTGTAAACACCACCTCTACGGTGAGAGGGGAAGTGTTCTATATTCACTATATCCCAAAGCCAATTTCTATCACTTCAAGTCACTTCTTTAATTTGGACTTGCTTATTGATAATAAAGTGCAAATCTTTCCATATCTGGTATCATAAAGACCCATTACCAGGGAAAAATTATTGCTATTCCCCAGCTGTAAAATATGGGATATCTGTGAGTTTGCATACATCAAGCTTTTCTTTGTTTTTTCTATAAAAATCATTTTGTAAAAGTGATATTCTTCCATCCATCTTTTGTTTTCCATAGTTAACAGTTTCATAAGCATTTAGCAGGGAAGTGCCAACTGAGAAACACATGTTTATGCAATTTGCTATTTCAATTAATATATATCTTACAGCCACAGGCCTGGCAAGATGAAGAGGCAGCTGCAGCAATGAGTAGGAGAGTGTTTCAGATCCGTTATGCGGTATACATGTTAAGTGGCCATACATTTCTCTATGCCCCAGTGGGGCACATCAAGAGTCACCGAAAACCAGAGTTTTCCATCAGCATTAGTATTTGATTGAGTGTAAATGATATTCAAGCCTCGACAATCTTTCTTGTCAAAGAAGAAACAGACAAGCCATTCATTACTTGGAGACCTTTTGCTGACTAAACCAGCCATAGTCAATCATATTAAGGATCTGGCAGTTTGTAACACCAACTTTTCATTTTCTAGACAGGTAATTGATGAAGAAGGTTTTAGGGAAGGCTATGTTATAAAAAACAAGTCTTCATCGGCACTGTGTCCAGTAGGCATTCTAAAATGTTAGAAATAGAATAGTTGCTCAGTGCAACTGGTCAAAGCAAAGGAAAGGCTTACAGTAGATAATTTCACGTTCTTCTGTTCCCAAAATAACTGAAGGAATCTTTTACCTCTTACCAACACAAAGCGTATGCCCTGTCAGTTTTAGTAGGGGCTGCAATGCAGGGACAGTTAGCACTGAATCCTTTGCTTATTCTTAGGACAGTGATTGTGACTGAACTTGAACAGACTCATCCACCAAAGACCCACTGACCAGCAAGGATGTGCTTTCACTGGGTCGCAATGGCTTTGGACTGGAATTTTCGTTTCGTTCAACTGGTCTAGGTCATAGAAGGCCCATTTCTCATCTTCAGTAATGCTCCTTCCACTTTATTTGGCTGGGTAACTTAGACAAAGAATGAGAGCGTGTATTCGTGTACACAAAATAGGTCTCAGTGAAAAGAGTTCAGGCCTGGACTGTACCTTTACAGTCTCTTATACTTTCTTCAAACAGCAATAGCTTTCCTGAATTCTCTCATGAACAGCCATATTTTTAATTTTTTTTTCTTTCTCCATTTCTAATAAGTGAGTTAAGAAACTTTTATTTATTCCCTGAGCTTCTTCATGGCCCACTCCCCCTTTGCCTGGTTGAGGTGAATTAAGAACAGCTACCAAAGAATTAGGCAAGCTGATAAATAATGAGAAAGACAACAGCTGCAAACCTGATAAAAAATTATAGCAGATGTGGGGCATATGATTATATATGTGCAAAAACTCAGATTATCAGTATGCTCCCAAAGTTGGAAACGGCATTTATGTGACTTGTCTGAACAATGCATGTTCTGCTTAGCTTTGCAGGTTACTTACTCCTGCCTTGGTGAAATCTGACCTCTCTGTGCTTGGCTGTTGTATTCCTTGGGAGATCCAGTGATCCCAGAGACTGAGGAAGATCAAGTGTGTCACTGGAAGGATGAAGAAATGAAAAGCTGAGTGTTTGCTGGAAATTTGATTCGTCTATTACATAACAAAACATCAGGTTTTCTTTTGACTGGAATTTACGTAATGTATAGTTGAAACAGTGGTAGATGGCTGAGAAAGATATTTTTATCTAGTATTTTGAATTGTTTCCTTTCTGCACGAGGGAGGAAGTATTTTGCAATCTCCTTATAGGTGAAAAAATACACATATGTGGATTACTGCAGGTGCTGACTAGTCTGTCCTAGCATTTCTCTGGGAGCCTGATGTAGAGAAAAGGCATCGAAGTGCTCAGCTTGGGCCTTACTCCTTCTCCTCACCTGTCGCAAGAGAGTATGCTGTTAACTGTAATGAGCCAAAATTCTTCTATTAGTTCCAAGATCCCACAAACAGAACTTCATTCACTTTTATTTTTCTTCTCCTTTGTATCAGTTATTCCTCAATCGAGTGATTAGACTAATCTAGTCTAATCACTCAGTCTAGTGATACAGAAGCAGATTTCAAAGTTATGGATTTTATGGTTTGGATCATCTTTTGAGGTTAAAGCTGTAATGAGGGGCATACTACAATAATGGCTTTAACATCAGAGCATAAGATAGTCTCCTCTGCAAAAGTCCCACTCAAAATGCCTCTATCAGCACAAGTATTGGTATTTCAGAGAGCAGGGGACAAGCTGAGCCACCTCCTTACCCCTCTTCGCTTAGGGGGGGTTGCTCCTCAAGGAGGCTGCTCCCTTGCAGACATGCTTCACCAGAGAAAGTGAAAGCAGGAGGTGAGTGTGCTGCCCTCCTGTAGACCCTGCCTCAGCCCTGGGGAGCAGGGGGACATGATGAAGGTAATCGGCTGCTATCCTGCCTCCCAGCTGGCAGAGCTTTGCAGAGGGTCAGCACCTGGCAGCACTCAGCTTTTGGGTGAAGCTAGGGCACTGGAGAGGCACCATTTCTCCTCTGCACCCACTGGTTCAATGCTTGTGCTTGCACTTTTGCTCGCTCACCCAGCCTTGGGGCTGTAGTGTTCTGAAAAATGCCGCTCTTCACAGTCCAGCCAGAAGCAAGAGTGCTGAAAACAGCATATCCAGGATGGAAAGCAGAGAAGAACAATAAAATCAAACAACAAAACTGAAGTAAGATTTTGCAGTTCTCTGGTACTGTGATAGGTGGTTATGGTGCTGAGTTTGGGTTTATGTGTGGTCCTTGGGTAAAGTCTTGAGTATGTGATTAAAATTGGTGTCCTCTGTGGGTGGGTAAGTTTTGTACTTCCCCTCAGACTTTGCAGGGTGAGGAGTTGCTTTCGTCTGGTTTGCAGGATGCAGGGAATCTGTTGCATATTCTTTGTCTTCCTCCTTATTTCTGTCGCTTGTGTGAGAGGCTCTGGCTGTTCTTCACCATTCATTTTTCTTCTTTTTTTTTTTTTTTCCTTCTTTCTTCATCTTTCCATTGCATCCACCCATGCCATGAGGAAGAGAAAGTTCCAGCCAGGGAGAATTAGGATTCTGGAGTAAAAATAGATTTTAAGGTTAAATAAAAAATATCTTCTCACTGTCAGTGTTCTCTGCATCACAGAGACATTCATTTTGAAGTGGCTATTGAAAACCAGGATTTAATTATATCCAGTTTCAGTGATGTGAAGCTGAAGTTACAAAATTGAGCCTTTTGTTTTATAAAACACAATTCTTTCTCTTCATGTTCTCTACAAACAGCAGTCAATGTGTAGGACTGTTCCAGAGCTTTGGAGCCCTTTTCAATAAGCTTCACCCTTCACCAGCAGCAGGCCTGCTCAGTGTCACTCCTTGTCCTCAGGCTGCCCCATGCTCTCTTCTTGTTGCTGCTGGCAGTGTGGGAGTAGTAGAATGTCTCGAGTTGGAAGGGACCCGTAAGGATCATCAAATCCAGCTCCCAAAGAAGAATGGCTTCTTCCAGCTGCACCGCAATGCAGAGGTTTGCTCAGCCCAGGGTGCTTTCCAGGGAAGACGGTGACATTGACTTCCCGTGAGCTGAGGCTGCCGTTATAGCAGGGCTAAAGATTCTAACATCTGCTGTGGATTTTCTTTTTTGAGCTGGGGTTGGAGAGGAAGAGGATGCTATTGTGGTGCCTTACATACTATGAAGAGAGAGAGAGGAGGAGATCCTTTGTACGTTTGTGAGGCTTCTGTGTAGTAGCCAAGAATTGTGCTAACTGCATAAAATCACAGCAGGATGCTTTAATGCCTTGGAGGTTGGGATGGTGTAATGGTAATGGTGGGCTGGAAGAATTGCACTGGAGATGCAGGGCTTGGGGGAGCTGCTGTAGCAGAAAGGGCAGTCTGATCTAACAGACCAAGACCAGCCCAATGGGAAAGTAACCCCAGGCCCGCTCCAGGTGAAGAACTGGTCACGAGTGAGATGCCTTGTACTTACAAGTGATCCAAGGCTAGGTTAGTCAACATAGAACATGTGAGAAGGCAGATGGAAATTAGTCCTGTCCAGGGTTCCTGGAGACTTGTTTCAGTGCTAATAGTCTGTAACTAAAGCATTAATCAAATCTCACAGAGAAATAGCAAGTTTCTGAGGAGAAATGCTGATTATGGAAAGAGCCATCTGAAGGAGTCAGAGTTTAACAAATTGTTCCCAATAGAACAAGCAATTAATGCTATCCTTGGCGGGGGGGAGCTGTATGTCAGAAATGGGAGGGGAAAAAAAATCTAAAATCTAATTTTGTTTTGGAATAATAGCAGAACATTCAGAGTACTAAGCTCTCCTCTGTGCCATAATTTCTAGAAAGTAATTTCAAAACATGTTAGTAACAATAGCTGATCCAATTTAAGGAAAATACATCCAAAACAGAGACGTAAATGCCTTGAGAGAAGAGGAGGGTGGAGATGCCTTTCTCTGTGTCAATGAGGGTGCTTTACAGTGACCCGGGCTCCACTGGACTACACTCTAGAGAGGGTTTTTGACTCGCTGTGATTACAGAATTACTGGTTGCAGCCAGATGCGCTGTAGGAGAGGATGAATCCTACTCAGCATTGATGGCCAGGAGAAAAAAATGTACATGGAATACTTTCAGTATGGGAAAAAGACTGATAATCTTCAATGAGGAACATTTGAAGTGGAGCATTGCCATTTTGGAGTTCGAGTAAACTATGTAAACTAGTGGTACAGGGCTGATGATAAACACAAAGTGATCTTCTGAAGGTAACGTACCATGATGAAAAGTTTGCTTTTTCGTGATGATGAAGCAAATGCTCTGACCAGCAGATAAATGTCACAGCAGTGAGAGGACCTCGGTGTGTGTGATTGGGAGACTGAACGGGCCATTCCCACATCTAACTGTGGCTGGAATATCAAGTGGGCGCAGCTCACACAACCTTGAAAACAGAGGAGGTGTAAACTGCCCTCCTAGCGTTGGGATAGTAAAGCCCAGTGCCTGAACTCATTTTGGGGTGGAAGAGAATATGCCTTCTGATGCTGGTATTGGAAATTTTGAGAGTGTGCTGTAGCTAAAATGGAGCAGCTTGTACCACACCAGTGCTGTAGCCATTGAAATGTAACATTATCATCTTTCTTCTCTTATGGACATTCCTCACAGTACTTTTCTAAGAGTAATCCCAGTTAATCTTAGCTATTACAGAGGTCTGTTACAGTTAATCCTGTTACCTTTCAGGTGCACCTTGGAGAAATAGCTTGCACATGGACCGGGAATATTTCAGAATTTCAGGTTGACTAATGTAAAAGTGTAATTCTAGAGTAATGATAAATATAGTCCAGAATTGCTACTATGAGTAGGGGATGGACTGTGCCTAGCGGTTAGTGTAATCACAACTACATGTCATAATGACTGAACTCTAGGTATTTGTCTAACTTAGATTTAGGGCAAGTATGCAATATTATACCAATGTACTGTAATGCTTAACGCAATGTAAATGGACACGAAGGTGCTGTGGTGGTGATGAGAGCAAAAGATAGTCCTATAGTGCCTCGTGCTTCATTATCCCTGGAGTTGGGAGGGCACAAGTGTGGAGTTTAGTCACAAAGTTTAAGGATTCCCAAAGTCAGTATAACGCTAATTACATTTGCAGACCAGGGGAGTCTGTACCAGGAGATGCACATATTTGTAAACTTTTCCAGAGCAGACACTCTCCTTTATTTTCCTGTATATTAGACAATGCTGCTCTGAACTATGATTCATGTAGGCAAGAATCTGCACTCTCCATTTATACAAAAGTAGCAGTTATTGATGCAAGTAATCCCATTAGCTGGGAAGGCTTGAGTACTCAACTGGGATTTGGAAGAGCTGGATTCTGTTCTGGGCTCTGTCCAAACAGAGAACTGGGTACAAAGCAATTGTGATGCATATGCTTACAACCTCTATGCATCCTTGCACCTAGTATAAGAGTTATAAAATAAACCCTCTGCTTCACCCTGTAAGAGTATTTGTGGCCATGTATCTGTTGTTACCATGTTAGAGGCTGGAATAAATCCTACTGACTGTTTGTTCCCTGTCATCTGAAGATCTCCCATAGCAGACACCAGAGTTGGTGCCAGGGGCTGGAGAGGGTGTATTCTCAGGTATCACAAACGTACAGCTGTTGTGGGCTGTGCAGAGTACCACATCTTCTGCTAACTCAGGTAGCACTAAACCCCAAAACAAACCAACCTCAATAACCTTGAAAATAACGATTTCCTAAGAAAAATACTTAGTATTTTATTACCCAAAGTTTTCTACAGTTTCCCGACAGCTGTTGACGCAGAGATCCATTGAAGTGAATAGGTTACGTGAAATGAAGATGCAGCTTTAATCATAACTTAATTTTCCTCTGGGGAGAGGAAGAAAGACGCATATGATGCTTGTAATGTTGCCTGAATCACACCTGGATGACTCTGACATATCTAATAATGAAGGCAGTTTAAGAATGTGATTGGTTCATATAGGTACCTGTACTATAGTTCAAAGAATGTCTTTTGGCTTGTAAATCAAGTGATTGGAAGAAGGTGAAGGCCAGGCCTCCAGTTCAGAAGGACACTCAAAAGCTAACAGGCAGTATTAGAGCTGCCAGACTACCCACTGTGAGACACCCCAACTTTTCAGCAGTCTTGCACCCTGTATGAAGATGGTGTGTGGGCAGTTTGTTTGGCGACGGTTGGGCTTTGGGGGTTTTGTTTGTGTATGTAGTGATTTGGATTGGTGAGCATCCAGAGAAGGAGGTAGTGGGTGTTTGCATCTCTGCCATGGGTACGTTGTGCAGGTCATCTGCACATCACTTGGGTAGAGTCTAAGAAGTCCTTTGGCATGTGGTGCAGAGTTGCTTTTTGCATGTGCTATTTACCAGCCCAGGACTGCAAAAGCCCCTGTCAGCCCATTCTTAGAAATCCCTGGGCTTCACAGTGTATTTGGTAACTTTGGTATTTTTAACCCAGCAACAATCTTCAACTCTTCCTTTTATGAATTCCACTTGTAGCCTCTCCTCTTCTGTAGTTGCCTCCTGTAGGTTGTGTTGAATTTACCCCGTTGCCAGGAGATTTTTGTTTCATCACCTCTCTCCCTTTTAAAAGGGCACAGGTCAAAAAGAGAAACATCCAAAAATCCATCAACCCTTTTTCATTGATGCCGTAGAGACTGCACCAGTGTTAGCAGCTCACTAATCCTCTGGCAGTACCACTGAGCTGCCAGTCCAGAATCTGAAGAATAATATTATTCTAAATTACACTACGGCTTTAAACTGTGCAGTGTTGCAAGTTTGGAAGGCAGCTGTTGTGTGCACTTGTGGGACTTCGCAGAGTGGGTTGTTGAATGAGCACCCTGGGAAATCACTAATGAAAGATGATTTATGTTTTCTCAAATTTCACTGATTTTTTTTTGTTGTTGTTGTTTTTTTTTTTTTTAAGACATTATGCTTCCTTCTTTCTTGGAGTGCTTTTGTAGAAGAAATCCAATGTAGAGTTTAATGTTAAATATTTGTTCCCACATATTCTTCATGTACAATTTTTTTGAGAGAGTATTGGATTTTTCAGTTTATGTCCTTAAGCATCATCTTCACTATAGGCCAACATAAGAAACAGCTTGGGGCAGAGTGGTGGGCATTGCTGTGGCAGTGTCTGGCCCAACTGCTATTGGTGATCAAGTAGTTGAGTTGGTTTTGGCCCTGCTGTAACTGCAGACCTGCTTGGTTTTATTCTGTGGGGTTTTTTGGTTTGGTGGGTTGGTTTTGGATGTGGTTTTTTTTTTTTTCATTTGTAGTGGTATAGCTGACTGTATGGAACAGTGGACGTGGGGATGTTTGTGGGAAGCGGTAGTATAATCATAGTTGGTTCATAAGCTAGTCACAAAAACTAAAGGAATGACGGGGGGGTTCCTTCTTTTCTTTCACGTGCTGGCACTAGAAGACTTTGAGAAACAGAGTCCAAGACCAGTTGTTACCTGCAGACAGTATTTTCCCAAACCTGTCAGTTGGCAGTGGGGTTTTTTTGGTTGTGGGTTTTTTTTTTTTCTCTGCCTCATTACCGTAATTAGATTATTTTGTAGATGGCTATATTCCCCTGTCCAGGCAGGGCTAGCAATTTTCAAATGCAAATCAAGGTGTTTCATTATCTCCATTGGATATTACATCTTCCTCTTCAGAGTCGATAATGTAGAGATTTGCAGGCAGGCTCATTTTCTTTTAACACTGATCTAATTAGTTAATCAAATAATAGTTTCTCCCGTACCTCCTCCAAACTTTTTCCTCCTCATTTCTCATCTTAACCACTGAAGAAATATTTTCTCTGTTCTCATATAAAGTAATGCATTTACACTTGCCACAGCACTTCAAAGATACCAAGAATATATTTTTCTTATGCTAGTAATTGCTTTTCTTGGCCGTTAGTTGATAAAAGTGGAGGAAATAGAATGGGGGCAGTCAGACTAAATAATAGATGTTTGGAGTAGAACCAGGACTAGAGCTTTCTTGGGGGTTTTGTTTTGTTTTCAAAGTGCTAAATTATTAATTCTCTGCATACGGGTGTCTTGCTGGTGAATACATGTGTAGTAACTGTGAAGGTAGTAGGGTAGTTCCTCCACAGTGTGAAAAAAGGCTCAGCCACATCAGCCTGTGCAGCTGTGCTGCCGTCTACCAGGTGCTCCATTGGGACCACGTTGTTTCTCCAAACTCTAAATGGAGGTTTTGACCACACTGTAAGCTGAAGGAGCGCATAGCTCTAATACAGGTTTGACTCACAAGCAAGCTGAAGCATTTCTTTCCAACTATGAAAGCCTTTTTCTACCAGTCCTGCAAACTATACAGGCTGTAATGAAAAATTTGGTAGCAGGCATTTTGGTGTTTGGTTGGTTTTTTGGTGGTGTTGTTTTGGTGGTGGTGTTGGTTTGTTTTTTTTGTTTGTTTTGTTTTGATTTTTTTTTTTTTTTAAAGTAAGGTAAAACTTAAGATCATTCTTCCGTGTTTTCTGGCAAGTTCTTGTTTGAAAAGCTTGTATGGAATGTGAAACCGAAACTTTGTATTAGCATAAACATTTCAAGGTCTTTCATCAGATCTGTTACATTTACTGTCAATGTATTTCATCATCGTTGCTGATAATGAGATTTTGCTGGTACTGGCTAGACAGACAGTCATAAGTTCAAGCTGTTGCTTCATTTGGGGTTTTTTTCCCACTCCTGTGTCCGGCTCCATGAGTTTTGGCGGATTTGCTTGTCTCCAAGAGTGCAGAGACAAACCAGTTTCTAGATTTCTCCTTTTTTGGAACAAGTGCCCTTATCCCTGTTGCCAAGAATATCCTGTGCTGAGTGGCAAAGGTCCAGGAGCTTACTGCAATCACTTGGAGGGCTGAAGTTCCCAGAGAAAGTTTGGGCTGGGATGATTAGTACAGCCTGTGACTGAAGGCGTTGGGTAGCTTATGTGCAGTGCAGACTTTTCCCCTGTCATTTCATAAACACCATTTTCACAGAAATGCTGGCATCTTTGATAATCTCCACATTTTAATTTGGTGCTGTGATGAGAGAGAACTTTTTTATCTCAAATGAAGCTTGGCTTTTTTGGTAGAAGCCTCCCTGTTTACTTGAGTGGCATTAAATCATCTCAAGATCCATAATACATGTAAAGACTCCCAGAAATGTGGGAGATGCCCTGATTTGCTCTTTATTTCTTGGAACAGTGTTCTGGAATAGACTAAAAGAGGATTTTTATGGGCTTCCTGGGGAAATTACTACTGTCTTTCATTCTTGTACTGAAGAGCCATCTCAGAAACAATGAAAAACTACTTAACTCAGAACAAAAGGGGAAAAGTGTTTGAAAATATTAATATATACTTATTGGAAAAGGCATTGAAATAGTATTAATGATTCAAGATGGCACAATATTTTTCCTTGAGTATGGAGGAATTTAGTTTTCATGACCTGACTCAATTTCAGCTGGGATTATTATAACTCTCTAGACCTGCCCTATCGCACACTTACGGTTGGCTCCTGTGTTGTTTGGTGTGTTGCAGTACAGTTTTGCTCCAGCCTGAACAACAGTTATATCTTCCCCTGCAAGCGGCAGCAGGGGTTCAGAGGCTGACAATCACCCCTGCGTACATGTCTGTGATCTGCATTTCTGTGTATGAACAAGAATATTCCTCTCTGGCTACCCTGGGAAAGCACAAGGCCAAACTAATTTCTGATGCAATACTGCAGAAGTCAACAAACTTGTGACTGGGATGAAATAAATGCAGTACTTCTACTTTAAAAATAGGAAAAAGCAGGAACACCTGGGAATAGGTTGGATCTCTGAGCACTCTTGATCTTGGCTTTCCTTGGTGCATGGAAGGATGGCAGAGGAAGAAAAATTGAACCCTGGGATGGTTTACCTGGACATTATCAGTTTGCCAGAGAGTACCATCGTAAAGGGCTAAATGGAAGAAACACATAAAAAGGAAAACAAATAGGAGGTGTCACCCATGGAAAAATTAAGACTCTTAAGTGCAATTGGTAAAACCAATGACTGAACTAGTTACAGTTATCCCAGCCATGCTGTCAGCTAATGATCAGTTAGCAGGCATAATAAATGTTTAAAACTAGCCTTAATAGTGTAAAATTTTTAAGGACTGTAAACAATAAACCGAATGGTTCTTAACCTACTTTTAATTAGTACCATTCAAGGAAGTACCACACCTCCAGGCATTTCCATTCATTTTGCTGTGCCCACATTTTCTCAGACATAGACAGGAGAAACGCACATCAATAAAGACATGGACAGAAGGGATGAGCTGTTCACCACGCAGTGAGCACCAGCTCCTTGCGCGGTGGCATACATGTTGGAGACCGAACACTGAGGCAGACATGCTTTTGGAGGCTTTCCACTGAAGAGTTGGAAAGCACCATTTTAGCATATCACTGCCAGGAATTAAATCCCTCAAACCATAAGTGCTGAGGTTTACCATGGTTCAGTGGATGCAGTTTAGTGCTGGTTTCTTGGCAAGATTAGTCTATAGACTTGCATGAAGTCATCGCAGTATGGCATGTGGCTGGCTTAAAAAATGGAGCAAAGCAAAACTCCCCCTTGCTGAAAGCTGGCAGGAACAGAAGGGAGGAATATTTTTGACTATATGAGTGCAGGGCTTTGACAGGAAGCTAGCTGGCTTCACTGGTCTATAACAGACTGACATAATGTTGAAGAAAGGAGCCAGAAGAGTGGGTGGATTTCTTGCTGGCGCTCCTGTGTATGTGAGCATGGCTGGCATTTGTAATACGAGTGCACAGCGTGAGTGGGCTGCTAAAGACTAGGCTGCCCCAGGTAGCAGCCATGGTCAGGAGACTGCATCTTTTCCATCTGTGCCTGGCAGAAAGATTGTGATCTTTTGTGGGAATGCAGGCATCGCTGTATTTGTCTGTGACCTTGTCCCCTTATGTTTGGATGGTGGCACTGCCTGTATGCTGCTGAGATGGAGGCAAGCCCAGAATGTGCCAACTGAGTTCTTGGACCTTATTTTCATTGATGCTGAGGTCACCACTCACCATCTTAACAGTGTATAAATGAATTTCAGTGGATATAAATTGTGCCTATCTTCACCATAAGGCTACCTTACCCTGCTGGAATGATGCAAAATGATTTGAGTGTAAAAGATGCCTTGTTGGCCAAAAGGCCTCTCCTCCCTTCTGCCCTCTGTAAAAACATGGAGGGACTTTACCCGAGAGAGCTGTTTTGACTTTGGCCCTTCATGGGGTTGCTCTGTCCAAAGGACAGAGGCCAGCTCTTGTATGGGTACCTCCCGGGGAAGAGACCAAGATTTAATTCCCTGTGCTTCTACGGACCTGATGTGACTGGGCAAATCAGCTGAACTCTTTCTGCCTTGCTTTCCTCTCCAAAATGTACCCACATTGCATGAACACAGGAGACTGATGTTTGGGTTTTTTTTCTAATAAAAATAAATGCTACCTAAGCATCTAAAATATGGGTTTAGGGTATTTCCTGATTTCCTATTTGCTTAAGTTTTTCTTATTTCTTTTGGGAAGAACTGAAACTAATTTTGCTACAGCCACCAACTCTTTACCTCTTAACTCTTTTTTTTTTTTTTTCTAGTAAAAGATTTTTCTTAAGAATTTTAAACTGATTTTACTGTACACATATTGCACTGAAACAACTGGTAACTTTTTCTTGTGCCTACTCTGAGAGCTGGGTCCTATAAATAGAATTTCATATGGCAAGCATATAATCTCCATGCTCTGTGGTCTCTGTCACTAGTTTTAGGCATGGAAATGAGGTTAATGTTCATCTAAAAGCTATAATTTATTTGGAAACTCTTATCTACAAAAGTGTACCTTTCCCCAAGTTGTTGTGGGAGTGGTGAGAAGCAGTGATGGACAGCAGATTCATCTCTGGGAACAGATGGAAGGTGCAAAGCAGACATCTTCAAGAAGATTTGACATTTTAAGCACTATAAAGTCTGCAGGGAGAGATAATATTGTTCCTGAGATATAATGACATACTTGGAAAAATAGACAAGCTTTAGCGCAGGCAAGCTGAAAAAGTGTTTTGAGCCTGAAAGCTTATTTCTTTTTACCAGTTTATACTTTTGTACAATAAAGGTATTACCTCTTCAAACCTAGTCTTGCTTGTAACCCAAGACTTTCATGTCCAAAATTATACTAGTAGGATTTGACTTTCTAACTTGCTTTCCCATACTTAATATCGATGTCTGCATTTGCCCACCTTTAAGGCATGCTGTATGTCCTGGACACTTGGCAGAGGATGGGAGAGTAAGGGTTTATTTGCTGTCCTCATTGGTTTTGCTGCTAAATGTTCATTTACCCATCAAGTCAGAATAAGCAGTCATTTGTACTGGATCTTAATTTAGATTATGGATATCCCAAGTACATGAGTAATAATGTAATCGTTTGTTATTTGGTTTTAAGTAACAGGCATGAGTAAATAAGTAAGACAATATAAATATAAAACTTCTTAATTATTTGAGCCTTAAATATAGGGCAATAAAACCAAATCTAAAAAAAGAAAACCATTTGAGTTTGGAAAGACTTCAGAAAGAATGTGTCTCTGTTGTTAAATTCAAATGGGCCAAATCCTGCAGCTCCTCAGTGCTGAGGAGAGGTTTGTCCAAGGATTGTAACAGACTACACCATGATAAATGATGACAGAAGGTGGTGATAAATGCAATGTGTTGGTTATAACGACAGGCAGAGATAGGATGGTAAATGATGAATACTGATCTAATGATTTATTTGCAGAAGAATTGAAAAACATTCAAGCTGTAACTTAAATAGAAGCATTTAACGTAATCTGTATGTTGGGATGCTACTAAATAAGTTTGTGCAAAAATGGAGTCTTAAGGGTACTGTTAGGCTTGCTGTAGCAACTGGGACCCTTGCAGGAGCTCTTTGTTCAACTCTCCTCCCACCTCTTTGATTTTGTCTTTAGATCCTACCAAAGCTGTCGGTAGAACAGGATTAGGGCTGTGCTGGGTAACATCCAGTTGCAAATGGAGAAACTGGCATTGTCATCACATCTTTATCATCATGCAGAGTAACGTAATGTATTCAAAGAACAGGAATGCTTAGTTTTCCTTCATTGGTTTCCTGATGAGCCTCCCTAGAAGAGGAATGGGTCAGGATAATCTTTTCTGGTACTCTAGGTTGGTTGCCGCTCACCTCTCTCCAGTTTCTCCTGAATTCTGGGTTTTATCCTAATGGTTCCCCAGGCACCGGCACTGAGGAATGCATAAAGTATACGTATTTTATTGGAGACAGTGTTGGCCATCTCTAGTTTTGGCATAAGTTGTCTTTCCTGGGATAAACATACAGAATCTTTAGAAAGAATTTGTTGTAAAGTAAGTAAACACTACTGTCTTCATGTGTTTACACAGACCACTGCCATTGCCATGAGGTTTGCTGCTCCCAGTTAGATGCGACATCCAGACGAACAAAAGTTAGAGCAGTTGCTGATTTCACTGTGTAAGCGATGGAGAGGTGTAAGCTGAAACCAAAAATAAACTCATATGCTATCAAGGACAATTAGCAGCTTTCATGAGGGATTTCAAAACAGATGGGCAGTGAAATAGATGCTGCTTTTTTTTCTTTCAAGGAATAAGTAAGGAAAGAACACAATTGCCTTTCTTTCCCTGCCCCCCGCCCCTCCTTTCTCTCCTTTAAATGTTGTCCCTTAGCCATATGGTTACTGTTAAGGCAGTGAGTGTGTTTATTTGCTCTTTATATAGAGGATTGTCAGGCTAGATATGTTACAAGATGCTTACAAGGTTTGGGAGACCTGGGTTTAATTCCTTCTTGCAGAAAACATCCGATCCAACCTTAGGCAACTAGTTTATAGTTGTAGAATATTTTCAAGATAGATTCTTTCTTTCT
>NW_009613426.1:0-21890 GCF_000690535.1 Cariama cristata
CCTTTTCTCAGGCACTAAGTGCAGGCTTTACACAGGTGGAGGCAAGTACACAGTGTACTGAAGACTGTCAGAACCGTAGGCTAAAGTTCTGTGTATTGTAATAAATACTATTGCTCAGATTACCCGTTCAGACTTGGTTTTGGAATATTCTGATTTCTGGTTGCTTACTTTTGTGCATTTAGGTATTCCTTTAATGTTGTCTGTTGATTCAATATAGGTTACAGGAACACTATCAAGAGACCAAAGTCATGTAGGGACCTGCAGTCCGTAAGCTGTCTTAAGGTTAAATCCTGTTGCTGTTCTTGGTGACTTAAACTGTGACAACCCATATCCTTAATGCTCTGGTGTGTAATCCCTGTTGGAAATTGTGGGGCACAGTGCCCAAATCATACTCAGTTAAGGCCTTAAAAAGTTCCTAAATATTGTATGGACATCTGAAGAAATCATCTCTCCCCAATGCATTCCTTCAGTTTCTCTTAACAAGAATATTAATATAATCCATCTTAGAGTACAGTGAAAGTTATTTGGCTTTCTTGTTAGCATATGTACATAAATGTATCTATAATTTGCAGCAGAAATATAGATTGTTTATAATATACATTAAAATAGATGTAACTAGTAACTTTTTTGCATTTTCAAACTGTCATGCAAAAAATAT
Source organism: Cariama cristata (assembly GCF_000690535.1). Classification (NCBI taxonomy): domain Eukaryota; kingdom Metazoa; phylum Chordata; class Aves; order Cariamiformes; family Cariamidae; genus Cariama; species Cariama cristata. The sequence continues at coordinate 659 of NW_009613426.1, forward strand.
ATAATTTTATATATATATAGCATGTGTGTGAGTGCGTATGTGCATTTTTACTAGGAAGTTATCCTTCAATGTTTATGTACGTTCAGCGGTTTGAATGAACCACCCATGGAAGCTTGCCAGCTATGCTGACGCAACCTCCAGGCTCATCCTATAAACATTTACACTTCTGAGTAACTTCAGTCACGTACAAACGCAGGGACGAAAGAGACCTCATGGGTCACTGATTCCAGTCCTGTGGTGTGACAGACAAGGCTCATAACTCTTCCATAAAATGGCCAAGCTTTATTGTAAAGCATTCTGAGTTTTTGCCTGCCATCCCTCCTGCTGGAAAGCTACTCCATTACCTTGTCCAGTTGATAATTAAAAAGTCTTCCCTCGTTTTCAGCCTCAGGATAGCCATGGACGGTTTCTACCAATTTGTTCTTATGTCAATACTTTAAGTACCTCTTCTTCCTCCCTGATCTTTACCCAACGAGACCAGTCGTGCAGCTCAAGTTATTTATGTGCATTTGCAAACTTGGGTCTTTGGGAGTGGACATCCACATGTATTTTACTTATGTACAGATAAATGAGCAGAATGACTTTACAAGCCAAACCTGTCAGAATGGTTAAAACAAAGCTGGATCCTGAAGTAAATGAGTCTTAGGTTGATAAGGACTGTCTTTGAAACAGTTGTCCTTCAGCATGGAGCTATTTCTGGACAACTGCAGCCAGCTAGCTTTGGTGTGCTGTGATTTATATCAGGACAAGTGTCTTGCTCACGTAAAACATAGCATGCCACAGTTCAGTGTAGATCTGCTCATCGTGAAAGAGGATATCTGAGTCTTTCTCTTGTTTTCCTGGTAATAAATTATGTGTAAACTGGCAGAGCCATTCATTTCTACTTTGAATCTGAACTGAAGGGATGGTTTGCACTTTGGTATTCTTCACTCCAGCACTGCACCAAATGTGCCACGTTGGTATTTATCCTCGGCTGATTAACTTTGCAATGATGTTTTTTCTTTCCCTTATGACACTGCAATTTCTGTATCTTCTAGAACTGAGACAGGTAGGATTGGTAAAGTTCATTTAAGGTCACACATGCTTACTGGGAGCGAGGTAGAATGGTCTATGGAAGAGCTGGACCCTCTTTCCCCTCCTTCCCCTGTCCGGTCACCTGCAGGCAGGCTCCTGCATCTTGTGGCGCTCTCTGAACCAGCAGGGGAGGAAGGCAGACACTATTTCATATGAATTGGCCACCTGACTTCTCCATCCTTTCTCTGAGGGTTACAGTGACATGACAACATGTGGGACAAGAGCTGGTAAAGCAAGGAGTGACAAGGAAGGGAGAAAGGGATCTGAAGTGTTACAGGCAGGGAGTAAAAGCTGCTATGAAAGATCATATATGCATTGAAATCACATCAGCTAACAGGCTTCGCAGGGAAACCAACAACTGAATGGGACGCATCTTTTTGAGGTTGCTCTTTATAAAGAAGGCATGATTTGCCATCTTCTAACTCGTGTCTGTTACCTGGATAGACTAGCTCTTATTCTAAAAGACTGCTGCACTAGCGTATTTAGTTGGCATTAAGTAATTAGCTATTAAAAAAGAACAAATTCCTGATAAACCAAATAATTTTAAATTACTGGAAACTGAGCTGGAAAATAACATGGACAGAAAGCTGTTTTGCTGTAAGAGGACAGAGGAAAGAAACTTCCTAATATTTAGCTGTACTTTCTGCTGGTTGCCCAGAATAAATTGAGAGAAGAATTCAGAAGCAGAAAGTTGCTGGTGGTACAGCAGTACTGCAGGTAGCATTTTGGACAGCACTGCAATACACTTGAAATAACCCCATAATAAATAAAATAAGATTTTCGTAAGAATCCTGGCATTGCAAACCTGCTCTCTGTAACTCTAACAGAAAGTTGTTGGCAGCCTCATCCTGCAATGCCAGGTGATTTGTGCAGCAACTTGTAACAGCAGTTAAGCAATGAAATCAGGTGCTCTTCCCCAGGGCTACAGATGAATCACCGAATTACAGGGAGGGAAAGGAGGTTGGGAGTAGAATGGGTACATACTGGTGAAGAAAGGAGACGGGAGAAGCTGGGGTGGACAGTCATCACTGAGCCCAGAGAATGTGCCTCCATGTTTTAGTTGAAGCAAAAAGTAACTAGTGGTAACTGGAGGATAAAGATCAGGATCCCACGTCAGAAATTGTTTGGGCAGGTGTCAGTTGAGCCTAGCTTAGTGGATGGATATCAGTGGAGTTGCCCTGACATAACGTTGTGTGCGGTCGGAAGGAGGCCCCAGGTCTGCTCCCCTCCTGGTTACCTGGTCTCTGTAAATGGAGCTTCCTTTGTCAGTCAAGCATAGCTTCCCGATATTCATAGTTTAAGTCACCTGAATAAAACTCAGTTATGTCACCATAAGTGTTGGTAGTATTCACAAGGGTTTATCATAACCTGTTCTTATGCATAGCTAGATAACATAAAAAACATCCACTATATTTTTCCTCCACATGCTTACATAGCATGGGTTTTCCTGGCAGATCATGCAGAGGTTTTCAAGTGAAATGTGACTTGTTTTGTAGCTTGACAGTATAAGGATGGGATATCTGAAACCTATTTTGTAGTTGTACTGCATTGTCAAATGGCTGGTTGTGACACACTTCATAAATCCAGCCCTGCTGACAGTCTGACAATGATCCTTGGTGTGATAAAACAACCAATACAGCCTCAGGCAATGAAGTAGGAGGAGGGAGGCTGGAGCTGAACGTGGGTCTGAATTTTCTAAATGGATGCATAAAGTTACGCCTCCAAGCGCGTCTTTGCACACCTTTGTTTAGTTAAGGCTTCAAAGTGTGAAGTGTCTGTATTCCCTGTTTGGGGAAAGCGTGTGAGAATTGTTTCCCTTTCAATTAAAATGCAACCACGGATGGCAATAGAGGCACTGAACAAAAAAAATAAAATATGGGGTGATTGCCTAGACTGGGATTTTCTCAGAAAAATAGCTGATGACTTTATTTTGTCCAACCCTGCACCAATGTGCCTTCCCACCATGAGCAGGTGATTTGTTATATATTTCTACTGATAAGAGTACAAATCCAGAGCCTGGTACTGTAAATGTTTTACCCTGACATTCGACCAGGTTTGATGTCCCCAGGAAGGACAGCGTCTGCCGGACCGTCTGTGTCCTCCCTACGATCGGCCAGGCAACTACGTGGGCATTTCTCTAACCCCTGTCCTTGCTTGGTTGGCAAGACCGGCTTACATCAAACCTGGAGATCTTCTGGCCCATCAGTATTTGTAACAAAAAGATGTATGATCTTTGATGTGTGAATCATTGTAGAAACATACTGATGTGCTTTTTTATGCCCACTGTATTTCCTGTCTAGGTAAACTGCGTGCTTAATTTCTACTAGTTTCTGGTGGAAAAAAAAAAATATGATTGCTTCTTGCTTTTGGTAGCACTTGCATACTTATCCATCATGCCTGATAGCATTTCTTAGAGTAGTTTCAATTCCTACACACTGAAATGAGAAATCCATATAAGTCAAGAATGATGGACGTTTTTAGTAATTAAATGGCTAACGTTTATGCTCTTGAGTCCATGTTCAGCACTGCATTTAGGCTCAAATTCTGAATCAGCTTCCCATTGATTTGAATATTGAATTGGATACCAAAATATGCACCAAAAACCTTAACATTAAGCATTGAACACTTCTTGAAAGCTCAATAAAAATTGCAGGCTTTTATAAAAATAAATTCCAGTATCAGGAAAAAAAAGTATTTGAGAGAAAATTATGAAGTAATCTTAATACCCTTACGTTAGGCCTGTAAAGTAGCATGCCTTTTAGCTAAAACGTTGTCAGACAGATCTTTATTACCAAGGTTTTGCTCTTTGATACAAGTTGAGTTAAAATTTTGTCCAGTGGTTTTAAAGGTAACTGTCTTAATCTCTGTGTTCTTTGTACAAATTTCACATCCCAGCCCTATGTTCTTTAAATATCGTCAGAAATTAGGCCCCAGTGCAGCAGACACTCACTAAAGTGAAGCACCAAGAGGCAAGGACTAGAATCCAAACTGCTGATCTGATGGGTAGGTGTATGGGAAACTCTTCATGGGAATGTGTGTGGTGTCTCTAAATATAGTGAAAGCAGTATTCTTTTTAATCAAAATTTACAGAGTAAGTCTTTAGATTGAAAGAAAAAATACTGTAGCCTACAGATACTGTCAATATATTACACGTTTATCTCTGCAAAGGGTATTTTTATTATAAATAAATAACCTACTTTGCAACATTGTGACTTCATTCAGATCTTATTCTTTAACATAATTGAAAATCAAATACCTTATACAGCAGTTACAGAGTCACCTCTTTTTTTTATTTAACGGTATTTTCATCTGTAGGTATTACATAGGTATAGTATATGTATGAGCTGAAACGTTCATAAGAGCCTACAGGCTCCCGCTCAAACCAGCTAACACCAGTTCGGTACTCTCAGAGCAGAGAAGAAGCTCTTGCAGCTTTTGTAACAGCCCTCACTCTACAGATTTCCTGTCCAAAATAAGATACTATGCTTTCCTTTTTCATTGATAAGATATTTTTGGGAAACATTTCACATCCAAAATGTTTTTGCAAACCATTCTTGGAAGTTCTAAAATAAATATATTTCTTTATACCTGTAGCTCTAAATTAATCCAGATTTGGTTTTTTTTCTGAATACTTACCACGATCTAATACTGAAACAACTGAGCCATTGGCAAGTGATCTGAACCTGCACATCGGTGGCAATTCTGACTAGGGTCTGCATTATTCATGCTATAATTAAAGGAATAAGAAAAACCTCTGCTGATGCGTGTCCCTCACTGAGAACAAGGAGTTTGTAACTGGGCACTCCCTGGGTTTAAGGTAGGTCAGAGTAACTTCACGATGGATGAAACTACGAATCATCATAAGAAATATTATTAGTGGCAAGGCTGTTTCATTTATCAACTCCATTTACCAAGCCCCATCATAAGAACATCTAGGTTTAGTTTCCTTTGGTAAAATACAGCAGGAAGTAATTTTTGAATGTTTTCTAAAATATGTCTAGGAGTTGTGGTGTGATGCTATGTGGATGAAGCTAAGCAAAAGGGATACAGCTGGCTCTCTGTACCTTGCAGTGAAATAAAATCTGGGTCACTACCATGGAGAGGTCACTCTGGTGCTCTGAAAGCAGGTTGGGATTTAACATCAGTTATCCAGATGTATCTGTAATATTCAATATATCATTCATAATTTTATGCAACAAAATGAGCATATTGAAGTAGACATGATGTGAAATTAGAGCTATTGGGAGATTTTTCCGAAGAACAATAGGAGTTTTGCTTTTATGTCAACAGGACTGAAATACATCCCATTTCTTCTAAGAGTGAGCAGCAAATAACATTTATTATCCTTTTGATATGGAGCCATTACTGGAAGCCATTATCATCACATTTCAGGTTACTTAATCAGCACTGTGAACTGATAACCCACATAAATAATTGCCTCACTGCTGCCAATAGTGCTCTTGGCACACTATGGAAATGACATTATTCCTTATGAATTAAACCACAATAAGATTTTGAATGATAGATTAAAGGCTTGCTTTAGGTACCTTGAATACTTCCAAACTGAGCAAATGAGAAGAGACCTACCATTTTGCAGAGATGCGATATAGGTGAACTACTGCTCAGCTCCCTGATGGCACAGAAACGAGATGCATGTGTCTAAACATGCCAAGCGAATGCAGATGATGAAAAGGAAAGATTAACTGCTGAAGAGCTACCTGCTCTTCAGAGCATTCCAGCTATCAGGCACACCCCAGCCGATACTGTAGTGCTCGGCAGCCTATCCACAGGACTTCAGGCAGGGACTCCATTATCTCTTTGGCTCTTTTCCGTTCCTGCGCAGAGCAGCTTACATCTACCGTGTTGTGCAAGATGTTTACATTTTATTAATATACTTTGCTTTGGTAGTCATTTCTTTTAGTTTGAGCCTTTTCCCCTCGTCTCCTTCCTGTCCAAAATAGATAGAGCTCAAGCACGATGGTTGATCCTGTTATTTTTTGATATTGCGTTACCTAGTTATCCTTGGCTGGATGTGTGCTCGTGGCCTGCCTTTCACTGCTAGAAGTGGGAGAAAACTTCTGTCCTAAAAGAATTTCTGATATATCAGTATTTCTTCTCATCCTAAATTATGACAAGAAATCAGGAGACGCCAGCCTTCCTGGTACTACCAAAACCTGTGCATGGACAGAAGCTATGAGACACTTAACCTGTATGTACGTAAGGCAGCCAAGGGGAGGGGATCTCCAGATGGGTGGGGACAAGGTCTTGCCAGGAGAGGCAGCTGCTCTGGTTTTGAACAGCCTGGTCTGAGTGTCACTGAGGGGTAGCCCAGCAGTGTCCCCTGGAGAAGCTCAGCTTGACACATCTGGCTATGTAGCAGAAGGTCAGGTTGATCCATGGGCATGCAGCACGGGCAAGGAAGCGGCCTTGAAACCCTGCCTGTGCCACTCCAGTCCCAAAAGCCACAGGGGTGAGAAATTCCTGGAAATTTGAGGTTGGAGGTAGCATAGTATTTTGGGGCTCATGTTTCACTAAAACAAAATCAGAAGATGGAATTTGTAACTAGATTTAAGTCCTTTTTATATTACACTGTACTCTCATATGAGATCTCACCGTCTTTTGTGAATTGTAGCCCAGGTGTTTCAGCCCTCTTTCCTACCCTGTATTTATGTGGATTTTCTGATATACTGTGGGAAAGAGAAGAGACACTTGATAGTTTGGGAGATGAGATCTGGCCAGGGATCTCAGACCTGCAGAAGGGAATGAGGAAAGAGACACCTGAACTTACTCTGCAGGGAAAAGTGATTTCATACTTGACTCAAATGGAAAGATTTCATTTTAAGCTTTTTCACTTTTCTTTTGCGACGCTGGGTGGGAGGTTCTACAGAAAATCATTTCTCTCTGAAAAATTTTTGGCCTGACCTACTTGTTAAAAATCTACATTGCTGCATTCAGTTGAACTCCCATGGTGTGTAGAAGCACTCCCTGTGCTGGTAAGTGAGACCTCAGCTCTCAGGGCAGGTACGTGAGCCTCAGCAGGCAGATGCCCCAGCCATCTTAAGGAATTACCTCTAGATGTCACTCATGAACCCTTCTCTTACTTGAGGGATTTAAAAAAGTAGTTAGGATACCTCTGGCAAAGAAACCCTTCAATCACTGTGCTTGGTGACTGACATGTTTGTATTCTGCCCTCCTGTTCTGCACAGCTAGGGTCAGATAAAAGCTGAAGGCAGAGAAGACACTGCTTCAGTGGTGCAGAGATGCCTAAGCTCACCCAGAAAATGAATTTAAAATATTGCCTAAAATAGAGAAAAACTTATCCTTAGTCAAAGTAGATAAAGACTACAAATAAATAAATAAAGACTACAAAATTCTGTAGTCTTTGGCGATTGAACACATTGGGAGAGCTCAGAATGAAGCTGATAGTCTGTTGATCTATTTAGGTAACTATGTCTTGTTAGTACTTGCTTAGTGATGGGTACAGGTGCTTGGTATAACTTTTCTAGCCTGCAATAAAAATTACTTAAGTGGCTATTTCCACACTTGCTAAGGCTGAATAGAGCGGATCCTCTCCAAAAAGTAAATAGCTTCTGTTAGATATTTTTAATGAATTTTCTTTTTTTTCTTAAAATTTGAAAATTCTTTGCTTGCTTTTTTTAGTAATTAAAAGATCCATTCAAACAGATCTATGCTATACCTTCAATGGGGGGAAAGTGCTCGTATGGAAGAACCATTTCTATATAAATGAAAGGAAAATTTCAATGAAAAAATTTGGGGCACTTCTAGCAGTAAGTACGGTTTCTGAGGTTTTGACAACCTTACCCATAGTAAGTAGAATTTTATTCTGCAAATAGTTGAGCTGAAGCCAGAGAGTCTCCTAATGGAGTGAAACACTTACATTGTGTATAACAGTCTATGAACTCTGGTACGAGCTGTGGCTGATAACTGTTCCAATATATCTCATGTTTGGAAAAAGTTTAGCCTTGCATTGTTCCAGTTCAAATCTTAATTGAGTGATGTGGTTTCCCACAAAACCTTCATTAAAGCTTTTGGGGGTTCACTCAGTCCTGAACTACTTAAAGGACTTTGTCTTCAATGTTATCATATCAGTAATATCCACCCTTTCAATTCCATTGAAATCAAAATTAATATGTCTGAGGTCTGCATTGCAGCCAGGACTTCCAGAGGGCTGGCACTCAGAATGGACAAGATACCTAAAAGATTCCTATCGCATAGCAAACAAAGCTTTTAAAAATAAATAGGGGGTAATGAATGTCTGACAGCATAAAGCAACCACATTTGCAGATCATATAACAATAAAGATAATTTGAGTTTATCACATAATTAACCTCTTCATGTATTTAAGTGGGTATATATACATTTTTATATATATGAAAAAATGAATGTGTTGATTGTTGCCCCTTTTATTTCCATTTGGCTTTGAAAGACAAGGTCCTATATGAAGAGTTCAACAGCATAATGGTTTGGTTAAAATGTACCTTTATCAGTAGAAGTGCAAGGAACAATAAAACACTTGCAACCATGCTAGAGTTGCTTATGGCCAACAGGTTTACAAGTGCAATTTAAAAGTAATGGAAGCTGCACTTTAATGTCATCAAAATTTCGAAGATATATAGGTTTTATCTGTAAGGCAGGAAGAAATATTATATTGGGTTGAGAGCATTTATAAAAATTGTCAAAATATTTTTAAAGAGTTAATCTTACAATGTTTATATGTATTTATAAATGTAACTAGACTTTTCTAACAATACTTGTGGAGAAGAACAGCAGCCCCTCTGAAGTGTTAAAAAGTGGCAAACGTGTCTCTGTGCCATAGGAAAGAACTGAGACATGTTGACAGGTTGAGCCAAGCCTCTTCTCTCTGTCGGTCGATGCCCCCTGGTCAGTTTGTTGTTGTGCCGATCTGGTGACTATGGGGGTACTCGTAATCATTTTCAGACACAAAGTTCAATTTGATCTGTTTCTGGTTTGATTGTTGTACACACAGGTAGGCATCTGTTGTTAGGTTTACATTCCCAAATGTGTGTGTAGGCACCTTTGTGGCAATGGCAGGATGTTGCTTATGGCCAACCAAGGATTTCTGGAGATAGAAGAGTTTGGCAGAAGGTTTCTTTGGGGTTTGAAGACACTCACTCGCTGGTAAAAGCCCAACAGAAGCTGTCTGCTTTCCTAGGATCCGCAGAGAGATGGTAAGAATTTTGGTTGCTGCTGAGGAGAAGGATAGAGTAATACAAGCTTCCTATAGGAATATCAGTTACAGTAGGCAGATCCATAGCGGTTTTTTGCTGCAACTTCACCTCGTCCATGTCTGGTTTTTTGCTGCTGTTGTATCTCAAACACTGACTCTGGTCCCTAAAGATGCTTGGCTGCTTTGCTCCCAATGGTCTGAGTTAGGCACCCAAAACACCTCTGAGTCTTAGTCATTAAGTGATCACAAATCAGCTATGGCAGCATAAAAACCAGGGGAGTACCTCACCTATATCCCTGAAGACAGGCAATTGTTAGAGACATTGAACATGGCAATAAGCAAGTACCCGTCTTGTAAATGATACTGATACCGCTCTGCTTCAAAAAAACAGAGGTGCAAAGAGAAATGAGGCAGGGATTAAAAGTCAGATTGTTAAAATATCATACATTAGTTAAAGTAACAGGAAAGTAGAGGAAGAGGAAGATCTTGGAGTTACAGACCTGCTCTGAAACTCAGAAAAAAATAAATCCGTTCATATCTACCCTGCAGGATGCCAGGGTGATGTGAGGGAATTTATCTTCTGCATCCGGGGAGGTGCCCTGGCTGCTGAAATGGTTCCTTCTTCCCGCTTCTAGAAATGCGTTGCTCTGGCTGAGTTTGATACAGGGAGGTGGAGGCTTGAGCATTCACAGGGCAATTGTGAGGTCTTGGGGATGCGGCAAGGAAAGTTAGTTCGTTTTACTTTTAAAAACCTGGAAGTTTAAGTATACAAACAAACCCCATGCTGGAAAAATATTTCATTTACAAAGTTAAGTGTTCCGGACTTAGGATGTTTCTGAACTCCACAGGATTCATCCTTCTCTGCTGTGACTGATAAATGGCCAAAGGGTGTGTGAAGAATGTGCTAAGGAGGATGCAGCTAACCAAATTTAAAAACAAAAACCCTGACAACAGAACTATCTGCTCATTCCTATAGGACAGAAATGATTAGAAACTATTTCTAGGCTCCTGGCGTGATTTCTTTTTGCAAGAAAAAGCTGGAAATAGTACAAATCTGGTTTGTTATCTTATCATAATTATGCAGTTACTCAAATGATGAAAACCATTTCTGAAATGATTTGTTGACGCAGCAATCTTTGAGGCTTTTGCTGCTGTGTGGGGATGCCGGGTTGTTTTTAGCACAGCAGGCTGAAGATGGCAATAAGACATCCCGGGAAAAACCTACTTAAAGAAAAATGGATCATGTAATTAGAGGTCATACTGAATGAGCACATGGGGACAAAATTAACCTTTGTGCCATCGCATGGACTTGAGCCACTTGACTGCCTGAAGTGCAGCGGCAGCAGGAGGTCACCGGGGAGATCAGCAGCAGTGAGCAGCAAAGCGCTCGGCAGGGGAGGGGGATCCACAGGTCTCTGCTGAGCCGAGAACGGTGGGATGCAAGGTCTTGAGCCACTGGGAGGGTGCAGGAGGGGACACTTTCACTTATTCTTTTAAGGTCAACATTTCTGTGCTCCTCCCTCCTTTTTAGCCTGTTTTACCCTTGTCTGTCCCACCACTGGTGCCCCTTCCAAGTCTCCTGCGTTCCCAGCCTTCCCTTACTGCTCTGACATTTAACAGCACTTGGCTCTTATCACTAATGCGAAGGAGAAATGCTTTGGTGGTACATAGCCAGGTCATACAGGGGTGGAAAGGGGGAAGGGATGTGAATTTTGTGTTCCTGTGCAACCAAGGACTGTGGTTACTTGTATGCAAGCTCTCGGCAGGGACGTGGAGTTCTCAGCGGTGGAGGAGATGCTGGACTCGCTGGGGTGCTGGCTACGGTGGCATGATGAACCCAAGTCGGTTGTGTTCCCCTAGAGAGCACTGACGATAAGCACGGCCAAAAGTGGGAAGCGCCTGGCCTCCTGCCCCAGGCGTGCTGGGGATGGCACTTGAACCCGTGTTCCTCCAGCCCTCCCCGCCTGCCAGCCACACCACATCCCCTCTCCGCCCTGTGATCTTGCGAAGGAGGGGGTGAGTGTGCAAGACGAAGGGCGCGGGCCTTCTGCTCAGCATGTGGGGCTACACCCGGCGCTCCGGCTTTCGGGAATACGCACTAGTAGCATGCGCTGTGCAATGCCACTTCAAAGCAGGCTCTGGCAGTGAGGGGGGAATTGTCTGGTGGGATTAAACCACATTGGAACCATTTTGGAAAGGATTTGAGTCTTTGATTCTTTCGTATACAAATCTGACATCAAAGCAAAGTCCTGGTGTCTGTCAGATACGTCCTTCATCTCTAGACAGAGATAAAACAGCCTCCTGTCAGTCAGATAACACGATAATTAGACAGTGTGATAATGCATTTATCCTGGTGCTTACAATCCTTGATCATACATTGCAATTATGTATGCAGGCCACAGCAGCCAGTGTCTTTAATTATAATCTTGATGCCAAAATGATAGGAAGAAGGAATCTTCCTAAGGGTAGAAAAATGAGTCTTTTAATTCATTTTCATAGATCCTCGCTGAATATAATAGAAGGGATTAATATGAAAGTCTTTGCCAGAGTGTTTGTGTGAACTGACAAATGTGTGTTTATAAGGAAGCAGCGGTGTGTGGATATGACATTAATATAGGCTAAATATTAGAGCAATATGAAATAGGTACCAACCCAGATAGTAACGGCAGGTAGCACAGCATTTAACGTTTATGTTAACCTGCTGCCCAGAAAATTCATTTGTAAGTGCATATAATAATACTATTATTGAGAGGTATTAAGAGCAGGTTTTCAAAGACAAATAGAAGACTTAAACAAAGATTTCTCATTCGGTTAATCAGTAAATCCTAGGTTGCTTTGCAAATCTCAGCTGCAGAAAAGCAAACAGATGATATTATCCCTGCTGTAATAAACTGTCTCTGTACCCGAGTGGACAAGGCTCCTGGATCAGGAACCTGATGGCTTACACCTAGTCTAAGAGTGTGTTTTTTCTTGCATGTCATTTAACTGCAATGATATATTTTGAGTTACTTGTGTGTTATGAAGCCCTTGATTGAGATAAATGAAGCAAGGGAGGGCAGTGGATGTTGGGAAGCAGGAGTTGGTTGTAAAATGTGTTGGTCTTGGAGTTCATAATTCTAGTGCTTGAGGTTTATCAAATTTCTACTCTCACTGTTTGGAGTCATGAAAAAACCCACCAAGTGGTGCACGTCTGGCTGCTGGTCCAGCCCAGATTCTCCTCGATGTCCATTTCTGCTCTCATCCAGAAAAGTGACCATGTAACCACATCCCTTGTGTGGGGTCCTGGTGACCATGCCCGGGAGAGCACCAGGACTGGAGGTGTCACAGCCTGGGCATCTGCTTGGCTCTAGGGAATGAAGGACAGAAACATAGAGGAAAGGGAGAAATTTAAAGTGAGGATTTTCCCAAGGGACCAGTGGAAAAGCCACTCCTGGTTCCTTTGGATACTGAGAAGCTGAGAAGTCTTAGCTGTTAGGGAGTGCTGAAAGGTTACACAGTGAAAAACAGGCCCCTTAAAATAAGATACTCCAAAACTGGAACACCTGGGAAAAATGGTTGCTTTGGGAAAACTTAAGTGTGGATATAATCAGCTGGTTACAGAAGGCAACTAAATGACATCTGGATGTGTTAGAACATGGACTTACCTGTGTCAGGACAGGAACTGCATCTGAAGCTATAGGCCCCCATTAGCATCTTCGCTCTTGTAACTCTCCCAGGGCAATTAGTGTGTGCAGCCACAGATAAACGCAGTGCGAGGACGGCCTTAAGTAGGCAGGACGAGAATAAACCTTCTTGGCTGTGACTGCATTTGCTTAGTAATGATCAGCACTGTGACTTCTATTGGCGTTGTTTGCTTCTTATTGTTCAATACAGAACTTTGTGTTTATCAGACTAAAATGGCCCCTCAAGCCCCCCATCAGGGTTTAGGGTTCCTTTTCTGCACCTCTTATTCTTGTGGGGCCTCTTCTCTCTCCTTATGCCACTGCAGGGCTTTCCTCTGTAGCTTCCCCTTAGGTCCTTCCCAACAGTAGTGTCCTCCAGGTTATCCTCTGTGCCTGCTTAGTGTCTGAATAGCGTAAATCCTCATTGTCAGCAAACCAAGATGCCGGGTGTATTTGGGAAACGGGGCTTGCTAGGCAGCTGAGCCTCTACTGCCCGTCTCCCAAGTCCAGACTCCCAGTAGGTGACTGCTTAAGTAATTTGCTATGGCTCCTTGAATCATCAGCAGATCTGAGGAGCTCGGTTTGCTGAGCATGCACAGTCAGAAAAGACACATGAAATACACTGTGTATTTGCAAAACAACTGTGCAACCATCATTAATAAGGCTTGTGCATAGAAAGCCCCTTTCAGATTGAACGACCAGGGTTTGGACCCTAGGGACATTCAGACGACACCGTTGATGGTCTTGCAGTTTTTCTGCAGCAATCCTTTCTTGTTCCCATCTTTCCACCCTAGGGCACCAGCCAACATGTCTGCAGAACCTCAGAGGAGATAAAGATTGCCATGGCAAATCTCTGTAGCAATTCCCCCTCCAAAATTAGAGGATTAGTTTCTGTGCTGGAGAGCCACATACATGCATGGGAAGAGGCTGTAAAGCTTTTCTTACTGACTTACTCCTTTGGTGTGTTTGTGTGAAGCATTTTCTCCTAGAGTTTAATCTTACTGTTATAATGCATTATCTAAAAGATACTGATCACATTATTTATTCACCTGAAATTTCCATTTTTAACAGAGGAAAATTACTTACATAAAAAAGAAAAGAAAAGGTTTTTGACCTCCCTGGTTCCTTTCTAGAAAAAGGTTCTATCACAAAACCCAAACCGTGGCTTCATGCTACTGGGAACCTAGGTTAAAATTTAAAAATCAGCTGAAGTGGACCACTTTTCAGCAGCCAAAAAGCCAAATGAAAACACACAAAAATCAGAAAATCCTTGGGACAATGGACATTCATTTGGAGGGAGAAAACCTGAAGCAGACATTGCAAATTTCTATTCTATGAAAAATAGCAATGGGAATTGCTTAACTAGCTACATGTTTTGGTGCATTATTGTTGACTCCTTATTGCAACATTAAAGTGTCAAGTGGATTCAGCCAACTAATGTAACTTTCTATGCCACATATAAGTGTATATATATATGTAAATATATATATATGTAAATATACATACATATACATAAAAGCAACTGGTAAATGCAGTATTTCGTGTTATAAATCATTCTTTCAACCATCCATTCCAATAACACCCAACGCTGCAGATCTTGTGGAATATTTTTACTTGGCTGTGGGTGTTGCCTTGTGGTCATGGCCCTGTGGGGATGGATTAGCCTTCAAATACATGGGCTGAAGAGCTGCAGGGAGAAAAACATCATGTCTTCAGTTCTCGCAGTGAGGCAAGGGGATATTTATCAGTAACTTCCATGAGGTTAGGAATTGCCTCATGAATATTTACATGTGAAAAGAGATAAACTGTGCAAGTCTATCCAGGACAGCAGTTTACTGCTCTGGCATCTCTCTTGGTTTGAGATAAACAGGAGGCTCCCGGAGAGGCGAGCACTGTTCCTTGTGGAGGACAAAGGAGTCAGAAAACTAGCACGTGAGCGTGCTGGAAGGAGGCTGGAGTAGGCGTTACACAGGGGATGCATTTCCATTGCTCCTGGAAGAACGGGAAGAGGAAGAGGTAGCAGCCATTGTGAAGGCAACAGCAGATGTAGTCATAGTTTGAAGCAGCTGCAGGGGGTATAGGGCATAGCTCCCAAATGCTGATCTATATATAGTATAAAAATAGCCATAATAATAGAGTAAAGCTAGGGAAATGTTGAATTATGGGGCTGTAATTCCAGCAAGGGCTCCTGGGTGACTTAACAGACCATAAGAGTCCCCAGACAGCAATGGAATTGTGGTTCTGTAGTTCATAGTTGCCAATTTGAATTTTTAATATGCATCCCTTCTTTTTTGCTTGTTGATCACTTAGTAGAGACAACCTGCCATTATACAATTAACTACAAGCTGCAGAGCACCACCTAAAAAACCATTCCTCTGTTTTACTTGCACCTAAAACCAGCAAGACATACCTGGTACCTTGTGGGCCTATGCGGGACTATTAGCTTCGTTCCAAATGCGCTACAGTATGGCTCCATGCCTACCCTAATGAGGAATAATTAGCTCAAGCACTGGTGCGGCTCTACAACTTTTTGTGTCAGAGCTACAGCACATACCTTCATTACCTCTGCACTTGCACTGATGCTCCACGGTCTCTCATTTTACAATGTGGACTCTTCCATGCACAGCTGGGTATTTGCTCACCAAAGCCTGTTTGCATTTCTTTGTATTCCTGGGAGGAGAGCGTGCAACTCTCAGGCTTTTCAGTCACAGCTTCCCTGTCCTCTGCCTGGGGCTAGAAAAGCTGGAAGGGGCCAATTCCACATCAGAACCATCTGGTGAATCCCGATAAACCATCAGACTATTTACCTTTATTGTTCCTCCAAGCTGGATTGCATGTGTTCTTGGAAGTCACCATATTTATATTTCATTGGAGATGAGTAGGATTAAACAAATAGCGGTGGTGGATTTTTAGCCCTGGTAAGAAGATCTGCAGGCTAGAAGCTTTCCTTCATCTGAGATCACATGGCTTTCTCAATTAGGCATGTATCTTGAGTAATAACCATAAATCATTTGAAAACGAGATCTGTCCCTTGGTACGCTACTGCTTTCAGTTACTTTTTGCAGAGTTCAGCCTATCTTTTACATCAACCAAAGGAGCCACAGTTGTCCTGAAAAGCTCCAGGTTTTGCTCAGCATCGTGTGAGCGTGTTCCACTAGCCCTGGGGGCCCCTGCAAGTGGAAACACTTTGGTTCCAGCGGCTGTTTTCCCAGAAATACTTTAGGTATTTCCTCTTCTCTGAGCAGTTTTAGACTCCAGATCCTTTCCTTTTTTAACTGCAGTATTTTGGAGCATCCCTACTCCCCTTACTTTCTCCTTCCCACTTGTTGCTACAGGCTCTCTGATGCCTGCTGTGTTTGAGCAGGATCTTTTTGTTTAGAGCCCCTCTTCAGCAACCTTTCTGCCATTGCTTTGTCTAAAACATTTTTTCCCAAGTTGATCCAAGGCTAAAGAGGCAGACATGAAGAAGAACAAAGTCCGTTCCCACCAGCAAAAACATCACAGGTTAGGTTTTGAAGTCCTAGGATGTGTACACTTGGACAAGTTGTGAATGACCAGGGAAAGCTCTGCTGGTGCCATGCAGCCCCAGGAAGGTGTCGGGGAACAACCCCTGGCTTCATGTTTGAGTGCAGACGCCTCCAGAGGGACATTCAGAGAGGTCAGGAGAAGGGAGTGGGTCAGCTACTCTTTGTGTATTGGGGCCTTAGCTGGAAGCGAGGGCAACTAGCAGGGAGTTGTTCTGTAAAATGGGAGGTGGTAATGTCTGTCAGCTTCCATGAGGATGTTTAGGTCTCTCAAGAGATTCCTAAGAGTAGCATTTCAGAATGGGAAAGGACTCCTATTCAGAACTCGCCAACCTCACAGATAATTTTTTAGTCTGTTTTTTGCTTTAAAAAGCTTTGATGACTAAAAAATTCCAAATGTATTTCAAGAAGCAACACTAATTAAAAAATAGGCCTTATTTATATTTCATTTTTGATCTGATCCTTACAGGTGCAGCTGTTTCACTTTTCAGAGGGGAGGAACTTTGGTACAAGCAATTTTGTTAGGCATGCTACAGAAATATGAAAGGAAGATTTGTCTGGGTGAGAAAAAGTGTTTTTTGAAGTCAGCTAGCTTGCATCTCTTGAACATCATTTGTCAGACCTCTAAACAAATAGGATGCCATCTGTTTGAACTTCACATTAACTGGTCATGTTGCTTTGTGATGCTTTTTAATGTGGCACAAGTTGGAGAATCAGGGCTTACAGCAACAGGACAAATTGGGGCCTTCAGCATTTCTACAATTGTCTTTTCCATATTTCTGGTTTTTAAAACAAAATTTATATTTGGAGCCCAAGCAAACATGACAGTATCACTTAATCACCTTTCTAATAATTCTCTTTGAAAAACTGATTCCCTTCGTTTTGTCCTCCAGCTGAGAGAACTGAGTTATAAAACAGCTTAATGCTAATTCTTACTTTGACGAGAGCTAATTAAATTCATACCCCTTTGAGTAAACTGTTAAAAGCTGCAGTTAATCAATGTTTTAGCCAATACGTCCTCATTAAGAAATGTTCTTTTGACCAAGAAATAAACCACACTCCTTAAAACCAAGCACATAAAGCGAGCGCACACCACTTTGCTTTTGCAATCTACACCAGGGCCAGGGTACTTACACTGCACATAGTTCACTTAGAGTTGTGTGAAGTGGTTTGTTCTGCTGAAAATGTACTTTGCCTATGACTCTTCTAAAAAGAGGATTATTGCCCGTGGGGCATTGTATTAGCAGGGCTGAGACATCCTGATTCCAAACAGTCATTAAGCAAATCAGAGGTAATTTATACTGCGGTGAGCAAACTAGTGCAAAGCCTGCCAGCTGTCTGGCCCTTCCAGTATGCCTTCAGACAAAACTTTGAAGGTTGGTTCGGGAGCAGTTTCTCTTACGTTGCATTGCTGTTGTGACTAGAGGAGGACAGTCAAGTTCGAGGGCAGACCCCGATCCAGCAGAAGTTTAAACATCTGCATAGTGTTGAGCATGTGAGCAACCCCATAGGAGTCAAGGAGGCTACTTTAAATGCTTAGAATTAGGCATGTGCTTAAGAGCTTTGCTGGACAGGAGCCACGGTAAGAACCAGCCCCAACTGTGACCTAAAATTAAAACTGGAACACTTTAAGGATTAATTAAGGCCTTCTCTACATGGGAAAAACTGTTCGTTGTGGCATGAGAAACTTTCTTCTCATGGCATTTGTGGCCCAATTGTATTCAGACCATTTATAGTGGAGTCGGCTCTTATGAGGTTTCCTGACCGCATTTGGGAGGTGTGGAGAGTTTTGGGAATGCACTCAATGTTTGGAAGTGAATCTTTCATTCACCAGTGCATATGAAATTTCTATGCCTTCATAGTCATCTTTATGATAGTATTGTCCTTTCAACTCTTGGGAAAATGGCAGAACCATTCAAGTAGCCGGAAAGCAAACAAACGCATTACACATCTCCCTTCTTCACCACAACTATGGAAACCCATAAATACCGCAAACCGGAACTATTCTGTTAAAGCTTAGGGATTTGAGGACTTGGAAATCTGTGGATCTCATTCTCTTTCCCAGAAGACATCTACTTTGGCACTCCAGAGGGGCTGTAGAGTAGACATGAATTACACTTGCATCAATTTGTTGCCCCTTTTGTCTGCCAGAAGAGAAAGAAGGGGAATTGATGTGTATGACCAAGGCACGATGGATTACTGAACATCATGTCAGCAAATACGCCAATCACTTCATGCCCGTGGCACAGCGCTGTACCTGCAAACACATTCAGCGAGGGAACGGTGGGGAATCAGAGACCTGTGTCTGCGAGAAACCGTGAAGTATCACAAAAAGGTTCTTGTTTTGATCTTGGATATGAAGGACCTCAACAGCTCTGAATGAATACAGAGAGTTTTGTACGTGCTGTTTTCAGCCCTCCTGCTGTTTTTTTCCATGGGAGGACTAGGTTTTGACTGTCTTTAGACTGTCTTTACTGTGAAAACTGAAGTCAACTGCTTCGTTGTTGGACGGACATAGAGCTGCCTTCCTTCCCTGGGGTAAAGGGATGCTGTGTCAGTGCTTTTGGGGAATGATACGCATATATTGCTTTAATGTTCAAAGAAAGGCAGAGAGTTTTTAGTGACTCAGTGTCCCTTCTGATTAGGCTACATTGAAGCTTTCTTTCTTGGAGTCGGGTCTCTTTCATCTGTATCACAGTAGAGCTGGACAAATCTGCTGTAACGGCCTATGGCTACCCTTCACCTTTAGAGACCAAACATTTGCTTGCAGGGAGGGCAAGTCATCCTTCAGCTGAAGAAAATGCTCGGCCTGAATGAGCAATTCAGCTCTGCCCTGGCTTTAGCGTATGATAGAAAAGAGGTGTCTGGATAGCTGGAAAGTATATGTGTCTGTATGTCAATATTTTTATATTAGTTCCTTTACAATGGTTTGGTTATCAGTTGGTCTGAAAAAGCTAGCTAGTGGGTAAATAGAGAGAAATAATGATACTCAGTGCTCATGTGCTGCCTTGCATTTGTAAAGTGCTTTGCAGACCCGAGGAGTAATTAATCTCTGCTGGTTTCCATGTGTGCGTAAATCTTGAATCACTTTGTACAACTCGTGTACAATTTTATCCACTGAATAAATGGGTCTCAATTGTGCCATTTAGGCAGGGCTTCCTCGAGGGGGCTGGAGGTGGCAAATGGAGCACTTTGCTGTGAGGTTACAGGCAGACTGCGTTCGTCTTTCTGCTCTGTATCCTAAGAGACAGAGGGTCACACTCCCAGCGTTTACTGCAGACCTACTGCGACTTTTTCTGTCCCTAAGTTTCCTACAGTAAAGGCTGGCTGAGAGTTACATGAGCTGTTAAATACTCTTGTAAGGAGGCAGAAGGCTTCTTATGGCTTCCTATTTGCTGTGCACCCACAGCTCTGCTACCTGCTCTGAGCTCGGATCAAGCCATTGCACCACCTCCTACACTTTTGGTCTCAATTCTAGCAGTTAGAAATGGAGAACATCTGAAATCACTCAAAAAAAATTACTGCAAAATTTTCCTGACTTTCATCCCTTACCCTTCTTGCAACAGTTTGCTTGAATAAAAGCTGGGGAGAACCTGAACCCAGGGAGACTGAATTTATGGGAATTTAAAAAAAACAACCAGCCTGGTTTCATTTGGTTGTTTTCTGTCTTAACAAACATGTTCCTTAATGCAATCAGGGACTCTTAGTGCAGTTATGACGGTCACTGGACCATATTCCCAGCATAAGGCAATGGAGATATCCCAACAGACAGCCAGGTAGTGGGTTTTTTCTCTTGTATTTCTAGCCCACGTTTGATGGATGCTAAAGCTGTATAGAGAATAGAGCAGGCTGGAAAATGAGGTATTTGTTGTTATTGTCATTGCTGTTGTGATTTTCCTGTAGAAAATGACAATGTTTCATTAAAAAGTGCAAAGTAAAAATTGGTGAAAAACCCACAAATCCCAAGTACTCTCAACTTGAAAACTAGACTGAATCGTCCATTTGGCCTGAAACTTTGGAGATTTTTGTTTTCTGATGAAATAAAAAATATGAGGACAGATTGATGAAAGTAGTCATGTTCTGCAGATATTTTCATCTGGTTAAAAAGAAATGGTTTTAATCTAAATATGGCTCAACGTTTCAGCTGCCCTGGCTGTCATGCAGGACTGCTGTTTTCTACATGCTCTGATCAATTAATCAGTTGTTAAATGGGCATTCAGGTCACTGATGGCTATTTGAGAACAGTTATCAGGACATGTAGGAAAATCTCCCATCATGTGTGGGGCTAAAAGTGGTGGAAATCAACATCAAAAGGAGAAAAATGAGTGAGGCAGATTTGTTTATATAAATGGTTACACCCAGCATTTTGAAAAATAAATATCCTGCTCAGACCCCAAAATGAATTAAAAGTTAATTGGAAACAAACAAACAAACTAACATAAATAACTTCACAGGTATTGAGGATTAAAATCTAAGCCTGTCTGAAAAGGAAAGGCGGATAAACTGGCTTGGGTGAAATAAAAACCCATGTGAACCTTTGTCTAAAATTCAAATTCAGTCAAACTCAGATCTTTTGAGGTTCAAAAAGATCTTTTTGCTTTAATTATCACATGTGTCTCCATCCCCTGGCTTAAGGTATGACTAAAAGCCATGAGAAGGCTAGTAATGAAAATTTTCAGCTCTTTGGTGTTAATGCAACGCTGGTGTCTTTCAGCAACTGCTTGTTTTTGCATCCACGCCACTGGCCGGGCAAGTTTCCCTAC
>NW_009613426.1:21921-38485 GCF_000690535.1 Cariama cristata
AGAAACGTCTTCTCAGTGGCACAGGTGCCCAACGCTCCCTCTCCAGTGGGATTCAACCCATGGCCGTCTTGAGAGAGACCAACTCTAGGTACAGAGTGACTGTGACTGCCAGCCTTTGGCAATGCTGAAACAGGACATTTTTTGTCACGTGGGATACGTAAGTGGCACCCAGCTTACATGCCACAGAGTCTCACCGGCTGGTCAGCAGGGTAGCTGTGTATTTCTTTCCGCAGTTGTTGGTTCACTGCAAACCACAGTCCAGAGTTAGGCACTGCAGAGTCCACCATAAATGGGTGGGAATATTTTGCAAACCAGGAAAGACTTAGGTGTCTCTGGCACTGACCTACTTAGCAAAAAAAATCAGCATTAAAGTGGAATAAAATGCATGTACCTTGACCGCAATTAAGCAATACATTTAACTGCTCATGTCCAAATCTGGCTTTTTGATGGGAATTACATTTGCCAGAGCACAGAAGGTTCTTCATTTGTGGCTGGAGACAAGTATCTATTGAATGGAAGAAATAGTTGCAGGAGGGTGTGATATGACTTTACCTGTGGTGTTCCATACAGACAAGCAAAACATAATACAGCAGAGAGCGTAGTAGTTAGAAATACTTCATTGTTATTCAGCCTTGTTTCAGAACTGCTTCTGACTAGACTTTCATTTTCCCATTTTGTGGCGTTACCTTGAAATTATTGGATCATTTTAAATGAGGGGGAAAAACTGTTTTACTCCACATATCGCTTTTTGTTTCTTTTGACTCTCTGGTGTCAGTGGTATATTTTGAGTTGTTTGGGTCAATGGGTGTTGCTTCTGTTTCTTGATTGACTCACTGCAACTTTTAAGTGTCAGAATGAAAGAAATCAAAGGGATTTAAAATATCAACACAAACTTCCAGGAAGGATCTGCCTGACCGTTTAAGTGAAAAACATGGCACTCTGGTAATGAAAAATGAGAAATAAATTCACAGATATGAGTCATCTTGGAAAGAAAAATTGTAAATTCAGCCTTGAATGTTGCTGAGGCAAACCTGTGAGCGTGGGGTCTTTGTGGCTGTGGCTCAGTATCCATTAAAGAGATTCAGTTAGATTTTCAGTAGGTATCAAAACCACAAAGTAAATTTACATCAGCTAAGGATCTGCCCCCATATATGCCCTAAGGAGGAGTGGCGATAAACTTAGATCGAAGTGCAGGAGATTAGGGACAGGATAGCACAAAGCAGATGATTTACTGTCTACAAAAAAACCCTACCAAAACTAGGTAGAAGTGATAGCATTGGCAAGCCTGAAAGTGCATCACGCAAATATTAATTTCAGATTTACCTCAGATTTTGTGTGTTATGATAAAGTTATGTTTTCCGGCCATGTATTTCTACTTACTGGTGTTTCCAAGACCAACATTTTTAGAGGTACAAGGACAAATGTATTGAAGCCTAGGTAGCTTTAAAAACATCTCTGCTTATCAAAACTTCTTGACTGTGGGGGCTCTGACACAAGCTTTTAGATATTTCATAATTCTGGAAAAAAACTGAACCCTTCACCTTTGCAAAAAAGGCTCCATTCAATTTACGTTCCCGTTTGGTTACCTTATTGGTTGACTTTTTTCCTGGACCTATTTGCACATCACTGGAACACTCTCTTATTGCTAATGTTACACATCAGTTTTGCAAAAATGACTGCAACTGTGGCACTCACTAAATCTTCCAAGCAGCATAAAGGTCAAATTGTAAGAAATATCTGAAATAGCTCTCCAGAAAAATGAGAAGAGAAGAACTCAGAACGTGAGAGCTGTAACATTTATTTCTGGCAACCCACACTGTTTTGTTACTTTCTGCAAGGTGTGTCAAAATACAGCTAGGAGTATCTTTGAAATGAAGATGTAAATTACCGTTCCTCTGCTTCTCCCCATGCCCTCCAGTTGTTTTTTGATTTGTTCTTCTTTTTCTTCTCCTTTTCGTTTTTAATTTCCTCCCCCCTCTTCTCCTTTAACTCTCCTTGCCAAGGCAGAGGCTGCTAACATTGCCAATCCATGCTGTATATGCAGCTTTTCCTATTGCACTCCCCTTGCTTTTGCACAGAGCCCTGGTCCGAAGCCCATCACAACTCCAGGGGATTCTTTCCATGCGCTTCCATGGGCTTGAGATCAAGTCAAGTAAGGAGAATTTTTTCCAGTGTGCATCTTTCAGCTTTCTGCCCCACCTGTTTCCCACCAGACCCAGTCATGGGTATTAAATGTAATTTATGTCTAATTATGGGTATTTACACCTCGACCTCAAAGCCATCCGCTTCCACCTGCACCCTGGCCGCCCTGGGCTCGGGGAGCGGGCAAGCGGCAAGGCGACTGGCGGCGGGAGCGACACGGGAGCAGCTGTGTTTGTTTGATCTCCTCGCTGCCAGGTCTCCGCGCTTGGGGCTGGAAGGGCGGACGGAAGCTACTAACAGAGGCAGAACTAAAGAAACATACAGAGCAGTTCAGTGTTACCGAGTACACATCCACCGTTCGAAAGAAAAGAGTGAGAACAAGAGGGAGGGAGCATAAGGAAAAAGCCCAAGGAGGCTCTGGTAACTACAGTGTAAATACAAACAGACCCCATGTTGCTATGCGTTCCCTCTGGTTTCCAAAATGTTGAGAGAGCTTGGCTGTAGGCTTTCACTTCCTTCGGGGACGGGAACAGCACTGCGAGAGGGCTAAGGTCTTTCTGCAAAGACCCAGGCTTTCTGCGTGAGGAAGGGAAAACCATGGCGGCCTCCCACGGTTTTGGTTAAGATGGTTTGAGACAGCAAACAAGTACAAAACAAATATAAACAGATTGTGTGGGGGACGTTTAGTGGGTCTGGAATCAAGAGATTCTTTTCAGGTGTGAGACATGGTGGCTTTGGAGATTGCTTTGAGCAACCTGAAAAGGCTGGGGGATGAAATACGGAAATGGTTCGGTTTTTCCACAGGGAAGCAGCAGCTGGCTTCACATACGGTCAGAGAGAGGTTTATGGACTCAGTACTAAATACTGGTCATGTGGGGGATGTTTAGTGGGTCTGGAATCAAGAGATTCTTTTCAGGTGTGAGACATGGTGGCTTTGGAGATTGCTTTGAGCAACCTGAAAAGGCTGGGGGATGAAATACGGAAATGGTTCGGTTTTTCCACAGGGAAGCAGCAGCTGGCTTCACATACGGTCAGAGAGAGGTTTATGGACTCAGTACTAAATACTGGTCACCACTGCAGAGCGTACCAAGCAACTGTAGCTGTGACTTTCCACCTCTTTCAGTATCTGTAGGCACCTGGGGCTGCTCAAACCTGGCTTTCGTGAAAGCCAGAGACAATGGATAAATAATTCCTGGGGATTTGGGGACCGTATTTAAAACCTAGCTCCCTTAAACTGGATTCCTAATCTCCGCATTTATAAACTTAATTTTAAAACTCTTCTGTTCTGGGATGAGACTGTTGAAAGTGTTCTGCTGTCCAGGCACTCACGGTGAGCACAGAAGGACAAAAGAGCATGGGAATGGTCATACTGGACCACACCAAAGGTCCAGTCTCCTGTCTCCAACAGGGGCTCTTCATGGATGCTCGGAGACCCAGCAAACAAATATGGTTTGATTTAGGTAGTCTTGAAGTTGATTATATCACTTTTAAGTCAAGTTGGGGAAAACTTTTGGTTACACACATGTAAACCCAAAGTGCCATCACTGGAATATTGTCCATTGACTTACACTGCAACCCAAGTGGTGATGAAAAGCAGAAGTGAGTTCTTCCAATGAATTTTTTTATCTGTCATTCACCAAATGTCACCAGAATGTTTCATGAGTTGCCCTTAGAGTTCCTGCTGTCGTATATGCTTATTTTTCACAAAGCATCTCAGCTAGCAGTTCACATTTAAATATTCCTAGCAAGCTGGAGAAAAGAGCTGGTAATTAAAGAAGCAGAAGAGAATTGTGAAATGCATCGTTGGTTAGGCAAACTTCTGATGAGTGTCTTTCTGTTTAAGCAAACATTTTGGATGATTTAGAAATGCAGACTTTTTCCCTTTTGTTTCCAATTTTTGAAACCCTCAAAAATATGAAGAGAAATGCAGTGGGAAAATGAGTATTATTTTTGCATGCAGAAACATCTCTAATCAAAGCATGACCATGGTAGTTGAGTATCTCAGAGGGATTGTGATGGAAGTGTTGTTAGCCCCCATATTTTACAGAAAGGGGAGGGAAGTGCAAAGCACTCACAGCGTTGCAAATCAGGAGCTTGTGGGAAAACCCTGCTGTATCCAACTGCCTGTGCATGCTGGCAGAAAGACGCACCTCAGTTCCTGAAATGAGAGGCACTTTTGGGACCTCTCTTTCGGTGAAGCACAAGAGGGAGGCAGATGTCTCCCAGGCTTTGTCTGGTGGGGAATGATGGACTCATGATCTAGAGAGCACATCCAAAGAGTCTTGTCACTCATCCTAGGGAATGGGACAAGGACTCAGAAAACCTCCGTTTATCCTTTCCACTTATAAATCTCTGATCAGATTATATGATGGTCCTAATGCTGCCTGGCTTGGTGGGGGAAAAGATAGGATGAGCCAGAAGGAGCTGAAATCCAGCTGCAACCATTGCAGCAAATCTCTCTTTACTTCGTCACTCTTTCTGTAGTGTGATTTCTACAGCCACCTGTTTCTACAGCACTTCACTGGTGTCTTTTTCCCTCTGTTACTGACAGGAGGGAAGGGAACAACAACAAAACTCAACTGAGCAGGGTGTTTCTTGCAGGGATACAGGTGCTGTTAGCATGACCTGAAAGAGACTCCAGCAAGCTCTGAGCCAAAAACCAGGTCAAACTAAAAATGCTGGGAAATACAAATGTACAGCTTGTTTTTTGACAACCTCACACCACACAAGCTAGCACCTCCATAGCCAACGCTATCAACATAGAGCTGGAGACACATCCCACACAGACAAGCGAGGTCAGAAATAGCAACCCATTACTGTGAAAGGGTTTTGATAGGAGAGAAAATTCAAGTAGCAAGTTGTCGAGGGATTTCAAGGGATCACAGCTAACTTTCCAGAAGCAAAATTTAACTTACAACTCTTTTCTTCTTGTGTTTTTCTAATAGTGTTTTCTTATTGACTGATTATGATCTTTCCAAAATGGAAAAAAGGGGCCCTGCAGCACACTTGGTCTGAAGGGCTTGAATTAGGAGTTATCAAGAATCTCCCTGTAGCCAACCAGCTAATTTCAGTGGCAGAACAAGAGAGCTTCTGTTAACTTGCTGTGCTGAACTCCTGCTCTTTCCATGGCAGGTGTGGGCCCAATACCTGTTTATCAAGAGTCTTACTTATATAAAAGTAAAAAGTTCAGGAAACTAAAAAATCTGAGTCACTGTCTGCTAAACTCCCAAATAAAATAGTTTTATTTTTCCAACCAACCCAGTTTTCCTTATTTAAGCCCAAGGAAAAGAAAGAAAGAAAAAAAACTTACTGTGAACCCTGACCTTTGGAGGTGTATTCCCCCCTGGGTGATTCATCTGTTTACCTTAGGACAATTAAATGTGAGTCAGTTTAAATAAACTTTAAAACCAAAGGAAAAATAGGCTAAAAACAGACCTGACCCCACCCCTTCTCCTACTAGGGACTAACCGAGAAGTATAAAAAAATGCAACACAGATCACATTTTCAGGAAAATCCTAAGGAATCTGGAGCGAGGCAGCAAGTCACGGTGGCTCCTGTCCCAGGCCGGGAGCTGGAAGGTGGAGCTGCTCCAGGATGGACCATGCAAAGGCTGTCCCCATGCTGCCACCAGCGGCAACTGATCACCGCTAATAAGCTAATACCGGGGCCATCAAAGTCGTTAACCCCAATGCAATATAGTTAAATGCTTCACCTTTAGGCTACCAGTGGCTTCAAGGAATTTTGGTTCAGTAATGTCCTGACAGCTTGAAATATTTGGCACTGATAGCAGTGCTGCTAGCTGGGGAAATACAGCAAGCACCCAGAGGTTTGCAGCAGATAAAAATGGAGATAAAATCACCAGAGAATTATTAACTGAGGCCGATGGGGAAGAGCAAGAACAACCCCCCCTTAAATACAGCAGTGCTAAATGCTAAATGTCAGGGTTTATGCCTGCAAGAAATGTGGCAGCTGCAGGGTGTAGCTCTTAAGAGGCCATTAATGGAAAGAATCAAAGCTGCTCTGAAATGCTTCAAGCAGGATTGCCAGTGCTGTTAACAGGCTTGTGTCGGCTCTGAGACTGCCCTAAAAGTGGTGGGATTAAACAAAAATAACCCTGTATTTGGGGAAGATTTTCACTGACTTTTGGTTTCCGAGTTGTTAAAGTACCTTCAAATCACACTAAGACTAGCGAAAAAAAAAATGAATGCGAGAAAAAGCAGCAATATTCTAGAGGACCTCATCCTATGGGTCTTGAAAGAAAACACGAAGCACTCTCTGAAATTCATAGTACAACCCTGAGAATTGGGGACATTACTGAGAAGAAACGTGGCTTACCCTTCTCTCAACACAAACAGGCAAAGGCTCGAGCAATTCCTTGCTGTTGCTCTGAGCACGGGCATCCCGCGGTGTCTCTGCATGGAGAGGGACACACTGCTCCTCCTCTTCCAGGCCTCGCGAGGTGCCACACGGGCAGGATGCAGGCAGGGAAGTGATCCAAAGAACATTCTCACCTTTGTCGGAAACACTCTTTTTTGGAAAGAGATCAGGCTGTTTTCTGCCAGGAGGATTTAAAATAATCCAAGGTTTTTTTTCCGATATTATTGACAAAGCAGTCTCTAATGATATGTCAATTGACTTAGGGATTGTGTCTGCTGGGTGGATCCATCCTGACATTGCTTCTGACATTGTGATGAGTGTTGTGCTTTCTCTTGACCTTGGGGCGTAGGGACTCTTCTGGCTGCGGCCACCAGAAGCTGCTATCGGAAACTTTGCACCATGTGCGCGAAGCAGAGGCACTTAGGGACGTGGTTTGGTGGTGGACTTGGCAGTGCTAGGTTAACGGTTAGAGTCGATGATCTTAAAGGTCTTTCCCAACCTAGATGATTCTGTGATTCTGCAATGAGGACCCCCAGGTGCTGGCTGAGGCTCTTCCAAGATGCTTGTTCCTCACCTCCCCACCATCATTTTGTGCTAGAGAGGAGTTGTGGGAAAGTAGGATGAGAAGGAAGTGCTGGTAAGTAAACTACATGAAAAATGGGGACGGCTCCTCTGCTCATCAGCAGTCAGGGACGTGACTGCCAGTGTTTGTAGCTGCTCCTTCCCCTGCCCGGGTGTGAGCAGCCGTTCACCATCTCTTTTGGCACCTGTCTACAAAGAGCACAACGATAGCCAACGTTTAGAAATAGGTGCTCAACATTAAGGGTCTTCATCCACTGCTTGGAGCATTTAACTTCAAGGAGGGCAACCAGCCATTCCTTATGGTGAGCAGGTATGCTCCTGGGCACCGGGGAACAAGGAAATTCTGCAAATATAAATTTCACAGACAGGAGGCTGTGCAAAGGCCAGTCTTGTTTGCAACCAAGGCGCTGTAGGTCTGGCTGCGCGACCGGGGCTTTGTGAGTGCCAGGGCTCAACACAAAGCTGCCGGGCTGTATTCCGAGCCTTTCCTGGGAGCTGCTGTTGGTTTCCTTTTAAACAGGGCAGAGCATGTCACAGAGCACAAGCCATGGGACGTTGAGAGGTAGAAATGCAGCCCTCCTGCCTGGTTCTTCGCAGGTAGAGAATATTTTTGGGGCTATAGAGAAGGTAGGACTGTGATGGGGATTTGTGGAAACTGGAAAAAACTTTTCAAACAAATTTTGCGCCATTGAAATAACACTGCCTGTATGTTGTTGAAAAGAAAAATCTTTTTTTTTGTGTGGACTCTCACTGCAAAAGGCTTGCATGTCACTTAACTGAGCATCTGGAGCCCTGGTAAGGTGGAGTGCTGGGTTGGCTTGCTGCTAATGGGCACGTATGTGTGCAGCTGTGCTAGCTGGTCCAGAGCTAAATGCTCTGTCATAATGTTGTACCAAAAAAAATGTTCTGCAAACAAAGTCACTGTCATCGGAACAGACAGAAATGACGTGGTAATCTAAACTGTAGGTAAGATGCAGTCATTCATTATTTAATGCCTCTAGCAACAGGGAGCAAAATTACCTGCATGCCTGTAAAAATTGCTGACGTACAGGGTACCGCTCATGCGCTACGCACAAGCCAACAGCAGTCTGCACAAACCGATGGTCTTTGGGAGCCAGATCTGTCTTGTTTTGCTCTTTGTCCAGTTACTTGGGAAAGCGGGATGCTAATTTGCCCCTCGAGTTGGTAGAAGTTCCAATGAGCCAACACACAAAGACTATGGAGGTATTTTCAAATCACAGACAAATCTAAGAAAATGGTAACCTGCTGGTGGAAGATTTATGCACAGAGAAAGGAGTAGGTTTGCAAACAGAAATCTGGTGCTCCCTTGCAGGGATCTTGCCACACTAACGCCCGTTGTTCAAGCTCAGGAGTGGGTGTAAAGACACCGTACCAGTTATGCTCCCGCCCTCTCATCCCAGCATATGAAGATGTGGGTTGTGACGGCATCTCACATGTCGCGGTGACAATCACCTCCTGGGCTCCCTGGAAGGGTACGTGTCCGTACGTGTCAGTAGATGGCACTCTTTCTATTGCCTGTCCACAAATACGGCCACGTCGCTTCTCCAGAGGTCCCTGGAAGGCTGAGGATGAGGGGGGAAATGAGGCTCCCCCAGGGAACAGCATTTCAGGAACCTGCTGGGGTCAGGAAGGTGGAGGGACCAAGTGCAAATGGAAATCCTCCCTTCCCGGAGAGCAGCGCTCTCGTTTCAATTCGGTCCTGTACCCGGCAGCCCGTGGACTATGTGGATGAGGTGCCTCTTTTGGGAGAGCACCCATAGTCCTGGGGTCTGTCATCCTCTCTCTTCTCCTAGAGTCTGATCTTGCCTCCAGTGCAGTCAAATGAGAGCGTTACAGTCTCCATCTGGAGCAAAGCAGGACCTTGGGAGCTTAAGCAGAGGAGCGAAGGCTCCCTGCAGGCAAGCAAAAGGTGCCAAGCCTGCTCTGTGCCCATCCAGCCACACCATGCTGGGCTGCTGTGGTTTCACCCAAAGCAAAGACCACTAGATACCAGGAAGCTCCAAGGTCCCCAAGAGGGTCTCTACTCAGCATCTGCCTGTGCTAACATCTCCTTGCACTTGTGCTTGGGGCTCCTTCCTCACCGTGCTGGCCCAGGGACGTGAACCGAGCCAGACTTGTGGGCCCACGCACACCCATCCTGCAGAAGCCAAAGTGATCACGTGGGTGATCTGTTTGGAGAGTGTCAAAGTGCCAGGTGTCATCAGCGAGGCTATAAAATACTTGGTCTGCCCCTCTGTGCAAATAAGCTCAAGTTCATCCCTCAGCATTTTCTCCTCTGAGCTCCTTTATGCTATTCTAACACTATATAATTTGCTGTCAGCAGCTCCTCGATTTGTTTAGGCTGCACACCAGCATTACATTCGAAAATTATTTCAGGCTACTTGGTCACCGTCACTTATACAACGTGGATCCCAGCTCCTCACCTACAGGACTTTCAGGTATGCAGGCTGTACAGCTTGCTGCTTCTGAGCGCATAGCCCAATTTGTGTAGAGGAAAGGCGTGAGTGTGCGTAAGTGAGTGAAACAGAGCCCTGCCTCTTGGATTGCTTCCGTGCCCTGTGGATTTATGGTGCACGTCTAGCAGAGTGACTCCCAGATGGGTCTATGGACTGCGTTGTAACGTGTTCCCTTAGCATTCAGATTTACTGCTCTGCATTAAAATAGTCAGCCTCTTAATTGGAGATAGCATCCTGGGATTAAAGCCCGGAACAATTATTGGACTGTTATAAAACTCCTTTAAATAGTCCTACCCAGCCATTTCTTCGTTAGGTAATGACTAGCTAGAATGTTCCTGCCTTCATTTTCAGACCTCATTGTTAATGACCTCAAAACAGGTGAGACTGCAGCTTCGTGAGATATGGGAGTTTTAACGTAATCGCTTTGCACTTAGCAGCCATTAGGTCAACAGAGCTTTACTAACACGCTGTGTGTTTACACAGCTTCCAACAGTTCAAAAAGCCAAAGGAGGATCACAAGTCTATCTTCAAGCCAAAGGGGAAAAAGATTGACACAGGGTTGTAATCATCAGTGTCTGAAAAAAGCCTTCTCATCTGTTTTTTTAAGCATGTTCAAACAAGACGTGACTCTTTGTACAACAGGGGCGCAGGGAAGGTGGGCAAATGCCATTCTTGTGGTTTAATTAAGGACCTCAATGAGGATCTAACAAATGCGATGCACGTTGTGCCTAGTGGGTCTTGCATGCGTGTCGGGAGGGAAGGAGGGGGGATACCCGGGAGGGTGGAAAGGGTGTGGGATGTGAAGGACGGTGTGTGGCAGCTGTTCACAGCAAATACTATTCTAGCTCATGGCTATGTGTTCCAGCCCTGTTGGAAAATTACATCTAAATAACAGATCACGAAAGAGCAACCCTGACAAGGCCTGTAATTTAGTCCCAAGAGGAAATTCTTCATTCATCAACTGTACAAGAGACTAAATTAGTTCTCTGCTGGATGAGGCTTTGCTGGCAGTTTGCTCCGTGGGTCAGCCCTACCTTCAGAGCAGGTCCCACTGGGGAGCCATCCCTGCCAGGGACAAACCCGCTCCCAGCCCGTTGCACTGAGCAGGATGCCACTCTCCAGGCCCAGGGCAAAGGCTTCATTCTCACCTGTGTTTTGGGGGTTGTGGGGAGTGCCTGGCGCTGTCTGAGGTTATTGGGGAAGAAGGTTGCAGTGAGGGTGAGAGCGTTTTGCCCCAAAGTGGAGCATCACCTGAAGGCAGCTCTCCCTTCCCATCAGAGCTCCTTGCAGTGGGCTCTGTCGCTTGCTTTAGAAGGACAATGAGGGATGCTCTCCTGCTCTAGCAGGTCTGTTGCTGGAAAGCTCTTACACAGCTCACTGCATGTGCTGGTGTCCAGATTTCTCTGTTCTCTCATGCTCTCCGGCCAGGGAGAGGGCACCCAAAGGCCCTCCTGGCTGGAACAGCTGGTGCAACACAGACCTCCATAATCTGTGGGGCTCTATTCCTATACATACGGGTATGCGTATGCATGTGGGTATGTTTCTTTTTGTCGTTGCAATAGCAAGTTTTTTAAAACGTTGACTCGGTAGATTTCCTCTTAATGCTTCCCCTGCACACAAAAGCAAGGTTTGTTTAATTTCTTCCTTTAGAGCACTTGCTATTTTTCAGGTGCGGTTAGCAACTCTCCCATTTCCAGAGGCGTGGTGTGTGGGTGTGGGAGAATAAATCAAAGACACCCAGATCTGTAAGAGGTGCGCTGGGCAGTTAAAAGCACATCAGGTGTACTTCTTTTCTCTTTGTGCTTTGAATCTGGTTCTGCTACTTTCACTCATGCTAAGAAGTACCATTCTCGAAGAGACATCCGATTTGTATTGGGAACTCATGAAAGCGCCATGGAAAGCCGGGAAGTCTTCAGGATCAGCCTCAAATCATAACCATATTACAAAAGGACAGAGTACCTAAGTGCAAGAGAACTAGCCGTCCTGTTCAGATACCTCTGAAATGCTATCTCTGTACTTTAAGTTCCCTGTGTCTAGAGACATCCTGCTATTCTAAGGCAAATCACAGGCTAGATTGCATGTTCAAAAGTTTATTCTTTATAATACTTTCTTCATCATCATCTGTAATGTCCAGTACTTCTGCCTAGTATCTTTAACCTATGGATCAGTTCCAGGTGTTTTCAGGATAGCATGAAAAAAACTGTTAGATAATTATGGATGATTTCTGCCAGCCTATGTTTCATTTATGTCTGGACTTCTATCTGCTTAGAAACAAGCCAGCCATCTGCACGCCCTTATTCTTATAGCTACTGAATCCTGTTTTGATGGTCTCTAGGTATTTGGTCACGGTGATTTTCTGTAGCAACACATCTTCTAGGTTAGTTATGTATGAAGTTATTGCCTTTTTTTTTAGTTTTCTTTTTTCTTTCTTTTTGTTTCACTGTATTTTTTTTTTGCCCTCGTGTTATGGGATGCAAAATGCGTATGAAGTGCTCCCCACCCTCTTCCACTCTTCAAAGGAATGCTCGTGTTGCATCCCCACTTACTCGCTGTACTTACAAATGAAACACCCCTACACTTTTCAGGCTCTGTACAGAAACTTCTCTGCTGCTTGTCATTTCATTTCTCCTTCCTGAACCCAACACCCTCTTCTGAACCTATTACTTGCTGTTCTTCAGAGATAAGGGTATGTTAGCAAATACAGTGAACAGTTTCCCCTTTGGTCTGAGAGGTAAATCAATATTTAAAGCCTTGTAGGATTTTTTGCTTTAGGAATAGAAACGGATGACACAAGCCAGGTATGCACTTTGACAGAACCAGTTTATTTGCAAAGAATGCTGATGACTGCCTGAGCCCTAAACACAACAGGAGTAAACAGTGGAAAGTCCTGTTGCTTGCAACATTCGAGTCTGTTCTGCCAATCATTTCTGAGCCGGCGGGAGCTCTGCCACTCTGCAACTCGTCATCTGCTGGGTTTGCTCCTTCCCCTGCCGCACACCCCCTCCTAGATCATGCCAAGCAGTGCTTGCACCCATTCAGTGGCAGTCGGGGTAACCACCTCTGCCCAAAGATTTGTCTCCAGATTAGGCTTTGGCAGGGACAGTGGCTCCTGTTGCTTCCAGCTACCTCCCTACGTAAATTACTTTCTCCTTTCACACACAAAAAAAGAGACATCTGACACCCGCTGGCTCTGTGCAAAGCTGTTATTTGCTATAGACCAGTGACCCAGTTGAAGGCAGCCATTAACTCCTTTCGCATTAAAGAAACCCTGTTACTAGAATAAGTTCAGTCTGGTTTTCTGCCACATCCTTACACTTCTTAATACTTTATTTCCTTATTTGGTTCACTGTACCAGGTATGGAGATTCTTCTTTCAGCTATTTAAGCTTAGTTCTCTCTGGCCACGGGCAACAACCGGTAATGTATACAACAAATGCAAGTACAACTAATTTTCCGTTGTACTTTGTAGTAGGCATTACCTACACTTGTCATCAGTGAATTTTGTCTTCCCATTCACCTGCTTGTTCCAGGCTGTTCTGAGCTTCCCTGTGGTCTTCACTGGTGTTAATGATACAAAATCACTGATTCCCATTGGCAAATTTTGCTATCTCAGTGTTGACTCATTTTCTGGAGAAGGTATGTCTGTATGAAAATACATTAGCTTTGCCTTGAAGTCTGTTTCTGGGCAAAAGTCGTTTATAGGACAATCCTCTCGAGGGCCCAGGGCTCTTCTGTTGTGTAATGAGCTGTGTAATGGGACCTTTTCTCTACTCAGATAGTGGAGGAAAGCTGTTTTGTTAGAGGGAACAGAAGTGGAGTCTTGGGAGGCAGGAGGAGTCCAGCTGAACTCTGCAGCCCAGTCACTCTGCAGAACTTTGGAAAGCCCTGCCGCAGCTTCTCGGCCCATTCCCACTTCTCCCCTGTCTCACGGGATTGTCCTGAGGGCTAACCATCAGAGACACATCATCTTTCTTTTGTATTAAAAGAACGACTCTTCATTATGTCTACATGAAAGAGCCCTACATGGAACAAAAGTGACCTATATGGAGCTCTATGGTAGCGTTGCGGCACTGAGGACAACGTACAGTGTCTGCTTAATATTGTGATGCTTGCTAAACGCAAGGCGTTCTTGTTACTACCAATGGAGACAGCAACAAACCCTCCTGTGTCCTCAAAGTTACATTGTTTTCATATTGTCTCATACCTGGCAAATCTGACTGTGGTACCTTATGTTGCTTTCTTTTTTTCCGAAGGTATCGTTGGACTGTGAAAAATGTAGTGGTTTCAGCTGAAGGTCAGGCAGCCCACAAAGCACTGAGAGCGCACTTCTCAAATTCTGTTCTTCACCGCATTTATTGCATTGAACTCACTTTCACTTTTACATTGGCCACTCAGGAGAAAATGAATATCCCATTTCATAAAACAGCGATCAAGAGCATGACTTTCACCTCTCTCTTAGAGTTACTCGATAGAGTAGTAGGGTGCAACAGTATTTTCACAGGGTATTAAAGTGAAATGGTGAAGGCATGCTTTACTTTTCAATCAAGAGGGAGGAACTGAGTCCTGGGATGCTGAGAGTCATGCTGAAGGTCACATACCTTCTTGTCATAGGGCTGAGACCAGATCTCCTAAGTATTGACCTCTGCTCTTGCCGTAAGAGCACTCTTCCTTTCAAGACAGGAGCTGGTGAAAGCTGATCTCACACGTCCAGGTGAAATTGTTACCTAGCAGCCCCTTGGAAATATGAGTTATTCCTCTTGCTGGGAACAACTGAGGGTAAGACCTGTATTTCATGCTGTTCTTTTAGTATTAAAGTAAAAAAAAAAAAACCAAACTGGGAAACTGTTTAAGCTACTGACTCATAACCAAACCCGTTACATGGCTAGTAGCTTTCACCTCAAATTGCTTTACAGTGTGGACCAGAGGTTGTCCTGAAACTAAGGCCTGAAAAGTAAGCACGGCGTGCTGATAGAGCAACACCAATAACACCAGCAACACCGGCACTTTGGGGGCATGTCTCACCAGTGTGTGCATTGCCGGTGGCCGTAGGAGCAGCAGCCAGGCATCTGCTGTCCAAAGCCAGGGGTTGAGCTCTGCAGCGTTGCCTCAGTGACTATCTCTGTGCTGGCACATTACTTCATGGTATGGCTTCATCTCAGGTTTTCCTCATTTGTGCAAAGAGTGACAGCCTCCTGGAGTGTAATTTACTTTATAAAGGCTGAAAAGTGCCCAGCTGGTGTCAGCTCTGGGCCCTGGCCAAAAGGGAGTTCATGAACTGGTAAGCTCGTAAATGGCCCCAAAGCCTGTAAAAATGCTGTGCAAAAACACAGTCTGTGAGCTCCTTCCTGGTAATGCAACCACATTTCACCGTTAGGTGACTAAAATTTCTTTTCTCTTCTTCCTCTTCTTTCTATCCCAGGACACTGCTACAGTTTTCATTGACTGCTTAAAAAAAAAGGGGGCAAGTCAAATACCTGAGGTGATATTTCTGGCTCCAGGCTAAAAGGCCATCGGCTGGGACACAGGCACAACACTTTAGGGACTTGTGCAGATCTAGTCGTATTTGGTTATTTATGTCTGCAGGACCGGACTGTCTCATAAAAGGTTCTCCAAAGGGATGCAGAAGAAGGGATGCTCCTGAGGAGCTTATAGTCCATGCACACCAGGTGGACAGCAGCACAGTCATGTTGCTTAAAATGTGGTGGAACAGGCAATAGTGAAAGTCCGTGACAGTAGGAACTTGGAGAAAGATTTCCTGTCCTTGCATCTGATGATGTGACTGCAGCCTTTTCTTTTAAAAACACCAACATATGCAATAGCTGCAAAGGATGAAAGGGTATCTGTTGCCTTCCAGCTTAGACTGAAAGTTTCTCTGGGCAGCACTTACAGCATCTAAATCTGTGAGAGCTCACTTCAGCTTCTGGGTGGTAAAACAGCACATACAGTATTTCCTGAAGGAGATCTGAATAGCTTATGGGGAATCGTGTGAGGAGGGACTACAGGTACTCGAGCGTTTTGCTCAATTGGGATTCCCATGCTCTTCTCCCACCTCCTTTTGCCACACCCCTGCACATGTACCTAGTAAAAATAATAGTGATGACCGAGGTCATGTCTAGAATAGAGATGCTTTATGACATGTGCTATAATGGTAAAACGCTCCTCTCCCAAACACAGCTATGCAAGGAAAGCTGTACTTTGTAGCTGTGCACAGCGAAACCGCCCTGAAGCCCACCAGCCTGCAGACCGGCTGATGTGCCGCAGCCGTGGCCATTGTCTGCATCAGGGATGGGGCAGCACAGCCCTGCATGGATGCTGCCCTCC
Source organism: Cariama cristata (assembly GCF_000690535.1). Lineage (NCBI taxonomy): Eukaryota > Metazoa > Chordata > Aves > Cariamiformes > Cariamidae > Cariama > Cariama cristata. Next base: position 37,820 of record NW_009613426.1, read on the forward strand.
CTGCCCGGGGCAGGGTGCTGCCGGGATTCGGGAGTACAGCTGTGCTGGAGACAGCATAGCCAGGTTGCTCACATCCTGGTCAATTGAATGATCACTGTGGCAAACAAATCACCCGAGTAACTTGAAAACAATCTCAAGTAACTCATTCATTTTTTCAAGAGTTGCTATGACGCAAATGCTGCCTTTAATTGTCAGGAATAAAGGGAATAATCATATCTGCTTGCATATGAAAGACATAGACACTGTGTGGACTTATAATTGCATGCACTCGTGTTTAGCATCATTATCTTCTCTCGTTTTATCTTTTTTTTTTTTCCATGAGAGCGTGCCTGACCAAGCCTTTCCACTGCCAAAACCGTAGTATTTGCATTAGAGCACTTTAACAAGACAGAAGTATGTGTCAGTATCTGCAGTCTGGATTGCAGTGACAGCTCTGGATGGATTGTGCTCTCTTATCTCCTTTTGTGATCCTGTATGGAAAAGGGTTATTTTATACATGTATTTATATATATATATAACGCATGGCATGAATCAGCCATGGCTCACGCTCTGCCAGGTCTCTCTTTCCTTCACACCTGAGGACTAGGGCCAGGGTGTTTGTCTCTGCAGTGAGTCAGTGACATAGAGCATCCCGAGGTATTTAGACAGCCGTCTCACTTTGATTTC
>NW_009613426.1:38498-48807 GCF_000690535.1 Cariama cristata
CCTCATCATTTTGGAAGGACTTACGCCGTGTCTCTCTTCTGAGCACACGTCAGAAAGTTTGTGTTCCCCACGAGCATGTGGAGAAACTGATATTTATCAGAGTCCAGAGATAAGTCAGCTTTATTGCTGATTATCTCAGATTCACGTTTTAGAGGACGGACTACAGTTGTAAGATAGGACAATATTACTGCTGGTTGTTAAAACAAGAAGGGAGGGGAGAGGACTGTTGCTCTTTTGGGGAGCACGCTAAGTTTCTTCTAGTGATGGCAATGGTTCAAGCAGACTCTCCTTTGTGCGCTCTACTCATATGCATTTACATGACCATAAAGCAAAAAAGCTTTTTACATACAGAAAGGCAAAGGGCAAGGTAAAAGTTTTGCCAGCTGTTAGTTTTCATTTGGTTCCCTTACTTCCAACATCGTTGTGTAAAGCCTGGCTAGATAACCCCGTGTTTGCATAGGTGAGTCCATGTATGCACAATTCGTATATTGATCCCCAGAGGCTTTGGTAAAATATTGAAGGTTTACCACCAGATTGCTTGCTTTTGAAAGAATGAACTGGTGTACAAACTGGAATCTGCTCTCCATCCCAAAGACATCACTCGTTGTGTAACCTGGTAAGAGGATAAGAGGAGATGGTGCTTGGGTGCCAGTGCTCTATGGCCTCATAGTTTGGGAATCAGGAGAATCAGGAAAGCCACCAAATGTCACTTTTTTTCCCTAATCAGGTTAAAAATCAACATTGAGATAACAGAAATTTCCAGTGTCTAGCTAGTATTTTATACCTCTCAGAAAAGAAATTCAGTTCTTGTGTCTGTCCTTGCAACCCACTACCTCTAGCAGGGTAAATGAAATGAATTTCAGAACAAAACTTGGTCTCAATTCAAACGAATCCTTTAACCTAACTTAGTGGCCAAGCACAGGACAATAAAGGTGAAAATTTGGGTATTTTTCGGTTTGGGTGCTTTTCAATTATTATTCTTTTCCTTATTACTATTAATGAGCTTATTAGTGCAACCTGGGGGAGGAAACCTGACTGTCGTTTGAGACTGCATTCATCTCTTTGCAGTGCCTGCAGAGAATCAAACCCGGGTGTGTGGCTCAGCCAGGGATGCCGCTGGCCGGGAGCCGCCCTAACAGCAGCCAAGGGAAACCATTTCGGGAGGAGGGAAGGGTGCAATAGGCACAGGGAAGTTAACCCAGCCCCAAAGCAGTAAAATGTAGATTTTGTGCCCTGAAGATTCAAAGGTTTTATGTATCCAGAAGCTTTTGTTTACTTTTTAAATACTTACCATTTGTAGCTATTGTATTTCTCTAATATTGCCCTTTGCGTTTATTATTTTCCTGTAGATAGAGGGTGGGTTTTTTGCTGCATTGGTGATGGCAATGTAATCTTGTGGTGAAGCGTGGCACTATCTAGATTTGTGTTCTGCGGAAAAATATTCTTTCCAGGTTGAAAGCTCATTGTTCATGCTATACACAAAAGGTTAAATAGTTGTTCCAGCCTACTTTCCCTGTACTGCTCCTTATTTTATGAGCTTATATTATCTCCTGTTATTCATCTTCTCATTCGTATTGTCTCTACCTAGGAAGTTACAGGCGTTTGACATTGCTGGTATATGAAAAGCTACGCAGCCCTCTTAGAGTAGATGCAAGGTGCATCCCAGGATCTCTTTTTTCCTCCATCTGAAATAGGTTATGCCAATATAAAGCAATTAAATATTTTTAGGAGTTAAGCTTTAAAATGTGGATCAGTTTAAGAGAAATGATACCACGTCTCTTTAGATTTTCTTGATGTTATCTTTGTAAGCTATAGAATTAGGAAGCCTCCTTTTGACCAACAGAAATAGGGATTTCTATTCGTGCTGCCAGAACCGCAGGACAATGCTATCATTTAGGCTGCAAAAGAGAGGTATACATGAATCTCAGACCAAGCTTCTGAAAATATAACTTATTTAAATGAATGTGAGTTAATTTCAGGTTTTAGGAATTCATTATTTTTATTAAAGCTTTTGTTAGCGCTTGGGCTCACAGGTAGTGCTTCTTTAGTTTTAATTGTAATAATAAACAACATATGGACGCTTATGCATATGCATGGGTTGCACACATAGAGGTGTCTCAAAAGTGTGCCTGGTTTTGAAAATTTTTTTAAAACTTCCCATATAGAGAAAGCAGCAGAATACATCTAAAAGATTCATGAAAGCAGCAACTATGAATAAGCACTATCGCCAGCGAACATGCTTCTTCATGAGCTCTGCAGTGTCCACAGCTTAGAGGAGCTACTAATAAACCTTATCTTTGCGTCAGATAATGGTTAGGACCAAACAGGGGGAGGTGGAGGGGAATTTGACCACCCACAGAACAAATACCATTATCAAAGTGCAACTTATGCCCCAAAGCGAACTTCCTTGCTGGAGTGACATTTCTTCTTGGCATTTCATCTGCTTTGCTAGGTGAGGATCGGGGAGGAGGAGGGGAAGGAGAGAGGGAGGGAGAGAAGGGGGAGAAAAATAGCCCAGCTGACATTTCAAGCAAGTACATAACCTCTAGGGGAAGCCAGCTTGCGTGGTGTTTCCACTCGTAACGTGTAATTCACATGCTACTTAACGCAGGTCGTGTGGAGCAGGGTGCGGAGGAAGGTGAGCAGGGCACCGTCCCCATCCCTAGGGTGGGCTGGGGAGGCTCTCGGCAGAGCCGGAAATCAGGGATCAGCCTTGTCAGGTCGTATCTCATCAACAGCAAGGAATGGCAACAAACCCAGGGATTTCGTTCCCACTCAAGGTGCCATTGGGTCCTGCGCCCCTTGGAACATGAAATCGGCTCAACTGAGTGAAAAAGGCAACGCATCCTTGCGCTGCAAAAGGCCGAGTTTCAATCACCCCTGACTACTTGTTGCATAACCAGAGAAGTCAGCATTGAGAAGTGCTAGGTGCTTCAGGGCGAGGAAAATGAACATTTCAATCTCTCTTGGAGGTCCTGTAGGATTATGAGAGCGTTTAGTTTCCCTGTGCATGTTCAAAAGGAGTGTCTGCTTGTTTGTACCGGCCTAGGAATCTGCCTCTATCTTACAGCATCTCTTGAGAGGATATGTGCTCTTATGAAGCAAAATATTGAAGTTGTGACCAGTTACCCAGAACAGTGCAAAAGATGGAGCTAAATCAGGGTATGGTTCCTCAAGGCACTGAATAGAGCATCTTGCTTCTGTCTCAGAAATTAATATCTAGACATGACATTGTCTTCTCCATAAGACCCAGTCAGCTCCCAGGTCCACTGGGCATAGGTTTTTCCTGACTTGACTCCCATGAAACTGAAAAAAACCCCAGTAGAAAACATATGCCAGTAGAAAACAGAGTATCATTTTTCTGTGCTAACAAGTAAGAAGGAAAATGAGACTTAAGCTCTGAAAACACCATCAAAACAAATGTGAAATTAGGGTTATGCACAAGATTACTTGGAGATATGTTTTATCTTAAACATATGAATATGAATCGCTGTATGAGCAGCAGTTAGGCTCAGCACAGGTGAATCTGAGGATATTCTGCAGGAAATGTGCCCATGGCAGCACAGTACTCTTGCTGCTCACATGATTTTTACTAAAACAGTGCCCTGGCAACTGCAGCTTCAAAGGAAGAGTGGTAGTGATGCAGCACTGAAGAAAGGAAAAAAATGATATATTGGTCCAAAAAAGAAAGTGGACCAGGAATAGGCAGTTTCTGTGCTCAGTACCACATCTGGTTTCTGCCCCAGTTCCTCCGTGTCACTTGTGGACACATAGGTGTTTGCCCCCTCCCTTATTACAGATTGCAACAACATGTGGATATCAAATCAAACTGAAATTTCTAGTGGACCTCGTTGCCTTTGGACTCTAAAACTCTGCCATCATTCAGTTGCTCTTAATGTTACGTTACTGTTAAAGTAAAGGGCTGCCGCAGTATGTTAGTGGGACGTGATTCTATCCCTTTGTGAGTTTATCTGGACCACAGCTCATGGATTTGGATGCCGGTAATTAATATTACTTCAAAACAAAACATAGTCCATATCCCAGAGGTCTTCAACTGGGCCATGCCGTGCCCAGGGCTCTGTGAAATGTCGCGACACGTGGTACAGTGTCGTGGGAAGTCACTCACCAGTGGGGCTTACTGAAGTACTCGTCGTGGAAGTTGCTGCAAACTGAGTCCCCTTCATGGATTCATGCAGTCATCATGAATCATTCTTTTCTCAAGTAAATGTTCGTGATATTCAAAGGTCAGGAATTATCTTCTCAATCTTGTTTAAAGTCCTGTTCTGTGACAGTTTTAGAGGTGCTCAAAACAACCTTTAATAGAAAATGGTTTTAAAAACTGGTAGCTTTCCATGTTTTCTTTCTCTTTCTGTGAAGCAAAAGTTTGCTTATAAAACACTTCCAAGATTTGCTAAACATTCTGGTACAATTCTAGTTGTTTGCCATTCATTCTTTCACAAATTATGTTTGTTTTCCACAATAATGGTCAAATTGCTTTCCACCAGGAATATATTGACCCACATGCCTTTGAGAGAACTAAAGAAGATTACTCTTCATGTCGGTGCAAAAATCTTACTTTTATCAAATAAAACAACAAACACCACTAGCATTTTGTCAGAGCTGTTACTCAGAAATACCCAGTAAATGAGCGTACTGATTAAGGTATAAAATGTTTTTGACAAGGAAATAAGAATAATCATCGAGGAATCTGCTGAAGTAGGTAGCACCAACAAGGACTGTATCCTGCTGCTAATTTTTTTGAAAACGTTATTGAACGAGTTCTCACTTGGGAGAAATAAACTTCATTTGTTACGTCGGTTAGATATTTTACAGCCTCCACTAGCCCAGTAGCTGCAAGTATGTTATAGTTTAAGAAAAAATACACTTTCACTGGACAGCTTTCAAATTAATCCTGACTGCAAGGAAATTGGGCTTGTTGCATTTCTGCAATTTTTCACCCTTGAAAGGCAGCAATGAGAATATAATGAAACTCTCTTCATCTCCCTAATTAAACATCTTGTGACCAAACGAGAGAGGGGCAGGAGTGGAAATACCCAACCCAGTTAGGTAATTGCTGATAATCACAAAGCTGCTCTCGGTGCTTGAAAAACTGCAGGCTGAGGGCTTAATACCTGTGCGGCTGCCTGGGGCTGCCCGGGACCAGTTATCTCATCCGCATTCTGCAGCCGTGCGCGAGCGTGAAGGGGAACCACCACCCTGCGTGCAGAAACACGGCCCTGCAGGGAGATAACGAGGCATCCGCCAGACGAAGAAAAGCCTTTGTACAAGGGCTGTGGGAGCGCAGGAAGGCTGGAACATGCTCATGTCACCCACTCTGCTGTTGACCACCCATGGGGCTGCCAAGGGGCTCCGAGGGCTGCACTGCGTATTAGGGACGAGAGGCTCAGCTGTAACAGTCTCTACTTTTTAGGTCCAGAGGTATGTTTTGCAGATGGACTGAAAAGGTATGGTTACAAATGATCACGTCTCCAGGAATTTGAGTCGCTGGGCATGTCTGATACACCGCAGTGGTTTCCCAAGAAAGGTGAATGTGTTTGGGTATGCATTTGCAGCCTGTGATGTTGCAATGTGCCACCTAGCTCTCCAGAATGGCAGGACGGCGTGAAGGGTCGTAGATCTCTTCATGCATGGCAGCCAGCAGCGCTGCTGTGCCAGGTACCAGATAAAGAGCGAAGCAGTAGGGTCCACTATATATCGTTAGAGTGCAGAGGGAACTAATTGAGAATGTCTTAAGGAACTCATTAGGAGAGTTCCCCACTGAATAAATGACTCAGGACATTTGGCTGATCGAAATAATTTGTAGAGTTTTACCCAAACATTTTAGATCTTCAGGCTGGGGACAGTATACTCACCAAAGGTGGGAGTAACTCAGCAGGAGTTATTTACAGACATTCTGTAAATAAACACAGAAAATTACTCTAGTTTTGTATCTTCCTTTTCATAAGCATTTTCCCATTTTCCATAACTCTGTAGCAGTCACTTTAGGAGGAAACCCAGCTGTCCAGGACACTACTGCAGTGCCCTGAAACATCTTTGTGAATCCTGAAGCAGAGCTGCTAAACTACACGGAGCTGAATGCCAACAATATTCTAGTCTTGCCCATTTAACTAAGAAACTAGGAGAAGGTGCCATTGGCGGGTCCTTCAGGCCCTGCCGATGCCATTCCCTGCACGGGAGGGACACAGATGTCCAGATGCTGCTGTTTTCACCAGTCGGTCGACCTGAGCAAGGCAGATGTGACCATTTTGGGGAGCAGCTTTCTGCAGGAACTTTTTTCCCCGTGGTTTTGCGAAGTTACCAGAGGGCAGACAGCTATAGTTCCCCTTTATTCTCCTTCATCCTTCTCATCCTCGTGCAGACTGTAGGCTCATCAGGGCAGGTTGGTGACCTGTCAACCGTGTTATTAGAAATGAGAAGCTGAATCTTAAGAAAGCCATCAATAACCCCTTCCCCATCATTTCTGACGAGCCTGTGGCACTGAATGAGATACCATTGATCCCAGCGAGGGAAGGAAAAACATTGTCCTCTCCAGAGTAGTATTGTAGCGGTGATAGGGAGGCAGGTCTAATCTTCTGTATAAATCAGTGTGGTTGTCAAGTAGATCCCTCTCACTACGTTAGTCTGTTAAATATCCTTTAGTCAAGCACAGAAACAATAGTACTTGCTGTTAGAGAAGATGAGAAAGTACCAACAGTAATAGTAAGGGAGGGGGGGTTGTTTTCCAGCATAAATTGTTTTCATCGCACAATTGGCGCTGGATATTCTGTATGTCTTAGAGACATTTCATTGACTCCTTTATCTGCAGAATTCCTTTGGAGTTTAACAATGCAGAACTAATTTTGATGACTCAGTAGCATGAAAATTGTTATTTTAAGTGCCGAAAAGGTATTTTAACTGTGGATTTTCTAGCACTGAGGCAATGTTCTGAATGTTTTGACTGCTACTTTGTCTGACAATGTAAACAGACAGGAATAATTTAATGATTAACTCGTTATCCTTGATGCGTGCCTTGATGTCTCATCTTGTTATTAACAGTTTGCCCATGTTTTGAAATATATATAATATGAAGCAGAGCTAATTTTGCTCTGGAATGCTCTTTAACACCATTCCACAACTTTTTCCACCCACCGGGCTGAGCTTGGTCAGCAACGATGCTCTCTATTAACATCCCAGAAACTTGCTCCAGCACTTTCAACTGTTGAAAATTAAACCCGCTAATAAGAAATTGTTCATCAAAGAACTTGAATATGTGCATATGTCCATCCTTATTCAGCCTACTATTTAAGCATATGCTTAACTTTAATACACACTTGCAAACTGTGCTTAAAGCAGCCAGACTCTCTTTTGCTGGTTGGGTCTTTGAAATACTTTCTGGCACCGTATCCTGTTCCTGTTGTCTTTAATAGTTACCTGTCTATCATTGCCACTTCCACACACATTCCTCCTCAAAAAGCCTTTGGCAGAGGACTGCAGCCCGATACAAGATCTTGGAAAAATCACGTTTATCTTTGAGCACGAGTGCCTTCTCGTTTTCTGTACAAACAGGAATGTCAGAAAATAACAGAACACTTTTGCCATCAGGGAGAGTTTTTAATGCATTTTCACCCAAACTTTCAGTGCGATAATGTTATTATGTGCTGTTATTTTTTTTCATGTCACATTTATGAGATGATGTGTGTGCTGCCTGTGAAGCACTGAGCCCATTTTAAATAATATTAATTCATCACATTAGCATCCAAACAGCTAACTGCATAGGCAGCGTTAACAGAGCCTACACTGTGAGTGACCCCAAAGAACAGGAAAATCCTAAGCAACTCTTTTCCCGGTCCTTGGAAAAACATTTTAAAAATGCATCATCTGCTAGTATTGTATGAATTGATGCACCTGAAAGCAATCAGTACATGAAAAATGGAAACTCTGGCATTAAAACAAGCAGTAAAATAATCATAAAAGCCTTAACAGGCGAAGCCCTAACATACATATCTGTTTCCAGCAGATGGTGGCGTTAGCAATTTCTGCGTGCGCTGCGTTATCCTTCGGCGCAGAATTGTCCTGGTCCTGACGTCAGCTCTCTCACTTTACGTGAATTCAAACTGGGGAAACAAATAATAGTAACACATTAGTTATTAGCACATTTCCACCAGAAGCCACTAATAAAAAAATGCTTCCCCTGACGTTTTGATTCTACACCAACCAACTTCACAACTGTTACAGTAAGTCAGGCAAGTAAAATGAAAAAGAAATGACCCAGCTTGATTTAATTCCTATCTGACAACTGCCAGGCAATGACCAAAAAATAATTTAAAAAGGTAGAAAGATAAACACTGCTGAAGAGTTGAGGACGTGCAGCATCTTCTCTCCGAACACAGTGTGATATCAGTATCAGTTGTCAAAGCAGCGCCTGCTTTTGTTTTGTGATATTTCAGCTAAGTCCTTCTCTTACCCTATTAGGATTTCTTTGGATTCCTAATAGCTCAGGTTGATAAAAATGTGTCTTTTGTGCATCTGCTAAATATCTTAACAGAGAAGACGAGGCACTGTAGTTCCTTCCCGTGTGCAGACAGTAGCACTGCACCTTGGGGGTGGGATGTGGGTCTCACAGAGGGAAGTGGGTCTGCCTAGGGAGGATGCAGAACTCATTATTTTTATTTTCTCTTGTCTACGTTATGGAAAACGCAAAGTAAAAGAGAAAACTACACAGGCAGTAAGTGCCAGCCCCTCCCTCCACAGGTATCATTATCTGTAATTGAAATAAATGCATGAAAAATTTGCCCAAACACCCTTGATTGGAAAGTAGGAGTGTCGTATTCCAAAAGCACGTTTCCGTGACAGATACCAACATCTGCTGCAGAAACGTGGAATCACTAAAACTATCTTGATTTAAGATGAAACGTGAAGTCTCAGCTACCTTCTGGCAAGAAACCATCAGAGACCTCGTATCTTTTAAAGGACTTTAAAGGCACTTCAGCTTTGTGGGAACTTTAAAGGAATGTAAACTGTGCAGGAACTGTGGAAAACCACATTCGGTGCATCTTCTTCAGACACGCGCTGTCTTCTCCAGCATCAGGCTTGCACCCATCGGTACGCAAGTACCGGTACCCATCTCTAGTGGCTCTCCTCATCCTTCTTGCCTGGCTCAGGAAGTCCCCTGCTCCGCCTGGGAGAGGGAGCTGGGGTGATGGCGGGGCTCAGAGCCCCTCTCTGGGCCCGATGGGCTGGGCAGAGGAGCAGAGGTGCTAAATGGGACCGGGTGCCAGATTAACTCGGACTGAATCCTCTCTCCGCAGGTGGGAAGGCGGTCTGTCACACACAAAGCCTGATGAAAATGCATCTGGGGTAGCTGTGTGTTTGTATTGCGTTAGCTTCTGGCACGGCCTCTACTGTATTTATTCTTCCGCCCACCTACCTTCCACAGAATAGGGATGTATGCACTCACCGATCTTATCACCGCCACGCTTTGATCCAGCTGGGATGTTAGGGCCTTTGGGAATTCCCCATGTTTGATAATTCCTGATAGTTACTTTTAAGAAAATACCAGCTGAAGGATGGGGAGGGATTCTTCAAATTCCAGAAACTGAGTGAATGGTGGAATTTATCAGGCGTCGGAGCCAGATTTCCTTGGAAAGAACACATTTATTTTGAAGTGTCATATTTTCATTGTATTCAGCAAGCAATATCACTTAAGGCCAAAGAGACCCAGTCGAACAGGACATTACTAACATTTTTAATAAGCACAGGAGCCAGCCCTGATAAAAACATTATGAAACATATCTAAACTATGAATAGCTAAGGACCTGGTTTATCCCAAGCAGTAATTCATTACCACTTTATGTTTAGCTTTCGAAATACTACCTCAAGAGAAACTTGACCCCAAGGAAATCTATTTCAGGAATGTGTGTGGCCCCCATCCCAGCGGGCTGTGACTGTCTTACCACCTTTATTGTTTTTTTTTCTCACACCCCCCCTGCAAGGTAGGGCCCAGCCATTACCCCTCATTTACGAAGAGCAAATTGAAAAATGCTCATGCGTCTCGCTCCCATTAATATCTAAATGGTGGTGGTAAAATGACTTTCCCAAGGTGGAGGAGGAAGTTTGTGGCAGAGCAGCTCATGAGACCGGGTACCTGGTTGCTCCGCGCCTGCCCGAACCCAGGGGTAATTTTCTACTCACAGGGTGCGGCTTCCCACCCCCAAGTAGTAGCCAGGTTACGGGGCTGTCAGAAGGTGTGTGTGTTTGTTTGTTTTTCCATGGGTAGCATCAGGAGAAAATATCCATCATCTCCCAAGAC
>NW_009613426.1:48838-54590 GCF_000690535.1 Cariama cristata
CTGAGTGAAAGTGTGGGTGGCTGCATTGTCACACCGCGGATCTGGGAAGGTGTTTGCTGTGGGCTGTGCCGAGGCTGTGTCCAGCTGGGCCCATGGCAGGTTTGGGCTTGCAGACAAGGAGTATCTTGCTGTGGCTTTGTCTGGCTTTTTTGAGGGGGGAAAAAAAAAAGAAAAAGAAAAAACAATCAGCTCTACAGATGGTGTGTTGATTTTGTTGGATAGACACTTAAGGCCCAGATGAACTAATTCAGAAGATTTAAGACCCGAGAGGATCATTAGGAAATCTGTTCTGACCTCCCAAGAAACACAGGGCTCTCTGCCCTGTAATTCTTGGGCGAAGTCTCTGGTGACAGGGGTGTCCCCCCTACCCGTCTTCGTGCTCCTGGCTGCTTTGTGGACTTTCCTATATCCCAGGATGTGGGAACTGGGCATGAGGGTAGGAAAACTTGATTTATTCTGACAAAGGCAATGTACTAGAGGGAAATAAGATAATTGGGAGAGTTGATTAAATACCACACACAAGGGAAGAAAAAAAAAAAAAAACCAAAAGAAAAAAATACTGTGATTTTTTTCGTGTCTTTGTTACCATATGGCAACAAATTCAGGAGATTTGAGTGCTGGTCTAAAGGCTTCTCTGAGAGTCAGTGCTTTTTTTAGGAGAGAGCTACATTCGAGCTATTGAAAATATTTATTCCTTCATACATGGCAACCAAAATAGGGGTTAGAGACCCACCAGAGGGGAAGAAGAGCAAGTGGTGGTAAAGAGGGATGGAAGGATAGGTTTGCACTAGTCATTTGGTGGTCACAGCCATACCAGACAGCAATAACTGGAATATTTGCCTTTAGTACTTTGGTTATATTCATCATCAGCTCCTGCCTCACCTAGGAAATATGTCTGAGAAACTCCTTCTTCCCACCAGGGAGCAAACACCCATAGTCCTGTTCATTAGCAAAAAGAAAACAGAACTGTTTCACTTTGTGTACATATATTCCCACGCAATTTAAGCATTACCTGTTTATAATTGCTTGAGAAATGTTTTACAAGCATCTGCATCAGGTGAAACATCTTTATTGTGGGAGACTTTTGTGAGGAGACTTCATACACTGCTGATCACAGGCCCTGCTTTAAAGCCCACTGGAGTCCATGGGAGGGATGAGTCTTTCCCGTGACGCCAACAGCCTTTTGATCATGGCCACCACGTGAAAATGTTGTACGACACCCTGAAGTCTGCTCCTCCGAGGTGAGTTTTCTGTGTATGCTGGGCCAGACGCTCCCAGCCCCCCGTGGGGTGCGGTGAATGCTCCGTGAGACCCCCAAGAGCAGCCACATCCAGTGAGCGAATGTGTCAGTTGGGCGCAAGAGGTTGAACCTACATACTCTACAAATGTTCCAGTCATGGAGTAGCCCCTTCCAAAGGTTTGTGAAGCATTTGAAAGTCTTGGAGCTCTTCAGATGGGCCACAAGACGTGGGGCACGTTGGATTTGCACCTCTGCCCTTCCACCTAGGTTGGGTGGGTTGCCTCCTCTTGCCTCCTCTCCCTTTCTCCTCAGAGGCACCGTGTCTGAGGCAGGGTAGCCCCGGAGCCCGCAGGTCCATGCACGTCTGGGTGAGTTGGCACTACCAGCCACCCTGGTAGTTCTGGTCCACAGCTTTTCTGGACTTTGTGTCCTTGCTCAAGCCTCTCACCTGCTCCCAACCACCGCCAGATACCAGATCAGCCTCTGGTATAGCAGGCGGGGGATTGTTTTGCTGGCATATTTCACTGTGGAGCCTTGGTCCTGCTGCAGCTAGAATCAAGGGGGGATGGAGGAGTAGCTCATCTCCAGGGCTACAGCCTGGGTGCTGGAGAGTGCATGAGCTATTGCATGATTTCCTACTATCTTGGAGACAAGCAAAGCTTTGAGGATATTCCCTAAGAAGCTAAGGCCCTGTCCACAGCTGGGTATGCCACTCACCTGGTGTAAATCACCAAGAATTTGCCAGTAAGGATAGCATCCATATCAAACACACCAGCGTTTTTTTGCAAATACTGCAAAACTTCTTTCCCCAACTAGGATTATTCATTCTAAGAAAATGTGTGATGTCCCAAGGACTGACTAATTTGGCATCCAGAGCTTCTAGCCCAGTATCTCTTCTGCCAGGACTTTTATATTATCAGTTCCATTCATTCCTACCGAAGGCTGATGGGGTGCGATAAAGCAGATGGCCGAAGTCCCAGACAAAGGCCAGGCAGAACAATTAAGGACAAGCCGACAGCCCCACAAAGGGCATGGGCCTGGGATAATGCTGGCTCTGGAGGGCTGCTGACAATAACATAAAGCCGCTCCCCTCACAATGGGGAGATAAGATACAGTACTGTAGTAGGAAAGCAATCATCGCAAAATGCCATCAATTATATAAAAGCTGCAACAGCGGGGGACTGATTAAATATGGCTCTGTTGATGCCTCGACATACCTTCGCTGCGTTTTTTGCGTGGCTTCTCACGACAAGTCTGGTTGGACACTGGAGCAGCTGAGGCTCCCTTACCCCAGCTCTTTCATCGGTTTTTGGCTCGTGAAATTACACCGAATAATATGCTTATTCAGGTTTTTATATCTGTGCACCTATTTTATTACCTTTTATAATGCATACAGGGTCGGATCAGCTTGCAGCAGAACAAAGCTAATTACACCTTTCATTACCTAAATATAGCATAATGACAGAGTGTCATTCAAGTGTGGCATTGAGCTGAGAAACCTCATGGCAGGCCAGGACAATGACGGAGGTTATTCAGCTCAACCTGAATTGCTGCTGGTGCAGTGAGAGTGGGGCAGGGTTAATAGACAGGTCAGTACATAAATTACAGTATCGAATTGAAAGGGTGCACTGCTAACACTGCTCTCATCAGCCACTGTAGCTTCCAGAGTTAGCAACCTTCAGAGCTAGCGTTAACCTCTTGCGTTCCTCTTGTTACCTATATATGTCTATATACGTAAAGCGTATGTTGGTAATTGTAAGACCTGAGAACAAAACGACCCATTTATGTGCTCTGCGAGAAGCGCAGTAGTGGTCCGTTGCAGGCTGAACCGTTCACGTTTTGGATGGTGTATGAGCATCATGTCTTGTTGGTGAGGTAGGATGGTTGGTAGCCGTTTCTAGCATGATTGGTAGCCATTTCTAGCATCAGCTCCCAGTCTATTATGGTATTCTTGAAACTTAATTAAAGGCTCATGCTCCTGGCATTTACCACTGCAGGAAATTCTCAGTCATGAGCTGGTCAGTGGACAAAGGCTCTAAGGGTCAAGCACGTAAGTAAAAGCAGTGGTGTGGTCCCCATCCCTGGACAGACTTCCTTGCCTTCAGTGGCCAACTAGTAGCCACTGCTTCTGCAATGAGCCTCCAGATTAGCTGCTGCTGAAATCCCTACTGCCAGCTGAATTTTGTTCCCGGTGACATGACAGAGTCTTCCTCTGACTTGGATGGAAAGCTACCTCCTTTACATCTCCACTATCCCTTCATGTCTCATGCAAACAGGGAAGGTGATTTACTTTTAGCTTATTTCTTCACACGTCTTTTAATAAGAGGCTTCCCTAGTTTTTAATAAAGTGATGGTGAGAGCAAAGACCGGGAAAAACAGTGTTCATAAAAATTATTATCAGAAACTCTTTCATTTCTGCCAAAGCAAGCAAATCACAGAAAGTTTCTACTTTCCTTGGAGTGTTTCTGTTTTTCATCAAAACCAGAAAATGAGACATTTTAATTTGCAAATTTGTTCAGGAGTTGAAGAATATTCATTCCAGTTTTCTTAGGATCTTGCTGAATATTTGTGTTGTGGTTAATGTTTTTTTTTTCCTTATCTCTTTGGCTGAAGAAAAAATATTTCTATCGCAAGTCATCCTTTCCCTCCCTAGTTTCTCCCTGGAAGGTGAAAGGCATTGCCGGGCTGTAATCCCACTGTAGCAGTACTGCCTACATGAAAAATTGTTAGGGCCACAAGCCTACAGCGGGAGACAAATGAGATTGTCTTACGCCTTGGATGAATTTCCAGCTACCATGAAGAGAGTCCTGATCTCCAGTACTTCGAGAGCTCAGACTGATACTGGTTTCATTTCTGAACACAGTAAAAATGTAGTGTATTCTCTTTTGATGGACTGATAGCTTTTTGACAGATTAAATAGTCCATCGTTTTCTTTATACCAGTTGTAACATTAGTGTTGAAGTCATCAGTTCCCTGTTCCTGTATTTCTAATGTGCTAACACTTCACTTTACTAGGACTTTTACACTGCGAGGGGGGGATACTTGAGTCAAAGGAGAGACTGACATGCTAAAATAGATGCTCTGCTTCCACCTCCTCCCTTCACAAAGATGCTGGTGAGATGCTTGAAGAGTCCCCGATACAGGTGGAACTCTTTTGAAATGCCATCATTTCCTTGGTGCTTGAGGGTCCAGAATTTCCTTCAAAAAGCTGGAAGATAAATTTTTCAGTGGCCACAGGACTAAGTGATATGTGACAGTTATTGATGTTATGCCCACCTTTAGTATCCATCAGAATAGTCCGGTGACCACTCCTTACATTGCTTCTCATGCAAGCTTCTTAGTTCTCCTTGACAGTTGTTTGTTCTTCCCCCCATCTGAATTCCTCTGTATTACTCAAATTGCCCCTTTGCCTAGGGCTGGAGACAAAGCAGCACTGAAGTCAGTGCAAAGGTCCTTGACTCTGTGGTGGTAGCACCAGGATCATCGCTGGAAGTAAATGAAATATATTTTGCGGACAACTGAAATCCAAGGTTCAGAGGAACTGAGTGCTTTGAACAAGGTGGCGGGGAAAGCGTCTGATGGGATAAAAACTGAACTCAGTTTTCCAGAGGTGTGGATTAGCACCCCAACAGCTGCTCACATCTGCAGGAGATCCCAGGGCCATATCTCTGACCTGATCCAGCTCCAAGTGTTGCACAGCTCTGCTGCTAAGTCCACATCTGGATACAGCTCCTCCCTGTCCATAGCACTGCAGCCTCCACCCTCCCGGAGCTGTTCGTCAGGCCCTGGGGAGGATCCAGCTTTAGAAAAGTAGGGTTTTATCTTCCTTGTTGAGTGCTCTATGAAAACCTGTGTTGTTTCTCATTCATCTGCCTCTGTGCTTCCTAAGTGCAGCAAAGAAAAACCTTATACACATACTTACATGTGAACTTTGAAATAGCTTCAGAGTCATCCTTGAACTATTAATTATCAGGCTAGACACTTGGGCATTTTTTTTTTCTGGTATAACCAACTAAGAGGGTCCTGCTCACCCCTGCTGCACCTCTGTGAAGCTCAGTGGGGTCCAGCCCCGCGTCCCTGTGAGCGGAGCAGGCACCCTCCAGCCAGGCTCCCCGGACTGGGGTGCTGCTCTCTTCGGTTCCCCTCCGGTGCCCGGTGAAGGCAGCACAAGGAGTCCCGCCGGCTCTCTCCCTCACGTGCTCCAGGGACCACTTATTCCCCCATCTCTGTTTCAAGCCGTGACTGTCTTTGCAGTCGCTCTTGTGAAAGCCTGGCTGGATCAGGGGACGCTGGTGGGTTTGGCAGGTTTTCACGCTCATTCTCTGAGCTTTAAATCAGCAAGGGAAATCCCAGCGGTTCTGAAAACACACATACCGTCTTTTTTTTTAACTCTTCCTTTCTTTTTTTTTCTTCCCTTGGTCTGCAAAAGCCTCCCAGCCCCCTTTTTTCATTTCCCTTTCTGCTTTCGCCTTTATCTCTCCCCACTGTTGTAGTTACATCCTCTGATGATAG
>NW_009613426.1:54629-61064 GCF_000690535.1 Cariama cristata
AATTTTGCACCCGGGCCCAGCCAATACAGTAGGGATTGCATCTCCCATCCTTTAAGTGCAGGAGGATTAACGCTCGGGAACATAAGGACGTTAAACCACTCGACAGACACCAGCGACCATTCCTTTCTCTGCATACCTTTGTATTCCTGCCTTTAAGACCAGTTGGGGAATAGAGCTTTGCTATTTATGTTGAGGTGGTGAAGGGGAAGAAAAAGACAGCATTCATGACAGTCAGGGCAGAACTGCATTAAATAAAGCCTCCATCTTTCATTCTTAAGCTCAGCTCCGGGTCCTTGATGAAGACAGATTTTTCAATTAGACAGGCAATGTTTGTTCTAATATTTTATATATGAACCACAGCTGACATCTTACCCAGATTTATGAAGGAAATCGAATACAAATGGGAGTTTTAATATAAATTTATTATTCAAATTTATCACATATTTCCGCAAATAAAAATTATGGTTGCCTCAAAGAACACATTTTTAAAAAAAGAAAGAAAGAAGTTGATAAAGTTTCTTTCCACTCGGTGAATAACAATATTGTAAGTTAAGAAAGATCTGTCATAATATAAATTATCACACACATGGAATACATTTCCCATTGAAGACAATATTTCTTTCTTATACAAATGTTGCACTCCTTCATTGAACTGAAAGGAAGTTCAGGAAGGTTGGCAAAACAAAGTAGCCCATTTTTAACACTATACAGAACAAAGTGTATTCTGCTGCCAATTACCCTTAACTGAAAATGACTGCAGCTTCTGGGAGACACAGCCAAGGGTCATGGGTGGTGTAACTGCTCCCCGAAGAAAAAGAAATGTCAAGCGACATTCACACTTCAGCTATTTAAAGAAAAGGATGAAGAGAATTTAAGGGAATAAAAGGCCCTGTAACACCCATTTTTAGCCATGGGGAAATTACTGCAATTAATGCCAGGCCATTAATAGCACACGTTTCCATACCTTTGCAGACGGCATACCTAATCTAGGAAGAGATTAATACCGCAGGAGTTTTCATCTCCAGTCAGACTGAGAAGGAAACATAGGAATTTTTTTTTTTAATAACAAAATGAAATGTTAAAGTGAAAGATTTATATATTTTGGTTTCTATAAACGAAAACATTTTAGTTTCCTTATTCAGTTGTGGTATTGCCATGGTTTAGTTGCATTTCCAGCCTTTATATTTTATTTAAGATTTTCATGTTTTCCAGCTTTTTTTGACTGGAAAACAGTATGACATGTGAAAGGTGATCAAAACACATCAGAATACTTTCAGTGTCTCTGCATTTTCCAGTGCGGGGGAAAAAAAAAAAAAAGAGGAGGGAGAGCAAGAAAGATCCTAGTAATAATGTCAAAAATATTTGTGTGTTCAATGTTTCAAAAACTGAAAGAAAATACAAAATCTCAAAGAATGTTTTTTCACAGTCGACATGTTTCACTGGATTTCTATTTCTCTTTGGATTCTGTTGTAATACGCACACACATATATATATGCGTATTTGCAAGTTGTTGCATCTGATGTACGGGTATTCCCATGAGAAATTTCAGCCAGCCTTACCCATACTGTGGCGTTATTTGGTGCCCCAATATACCAAACACCAAGCAGACACATACAAAGACAAAAGGCCATATATTTATGGGGGTTCACTTGTGTAAAAATCAACAGTAGAGACCGGGGAGATACCCAAACCGTCGGGGTGGCTAACCCTGCTTGATTTCAATAGGTTATGGCATGCCTGCAGGAGGGAGAGAATTTGTTTTGTCTGAATTTATCCCCCTAGAGAGGCTCATCCTCTGAGCCACGTGGGAACTAGTCACCCCGGTGCTCCTGGTGCAGAGAAATGGGCATCAGTTCAGCTCACCCTAAAATCGGACAAATGAATCAGCCCCTAAAAAAGCCTTTGCTTGTCGGCCGTGAAGGCAGGTTGGAAGGTGAACCCAGGTGCAGAGGTCTGCATCGGGTGAGATGGCTTCCACCTGATTTTCCTATCTATAATTAGCTGTATCAGCAGGCACTTAAATGAATTAACAGGCCCAAAGTTCCCATCCCAAAGAGTACAGCTTCTAGGTCAAGTTGAGTGTTCTCTCTTTGTTGTTTTAGATGCATGCCCTTCAGTACCACTGCAGGGGGAAGACCTGTCCGAAACCCCTGAGCCCTGTGTTAGGGTATTGCCCGCTCCGTGCTGCTCAGCCTGAAAGCCACTTTTCCTGGCCGTGCCGAGGGAGATTTTCAGAAGGCACTGAGGATCATTCATGGGACTGAGTCTTTGAGCTTTACACACCAGTTCATTTCAGGATTTAAATCTCCTGGTTTGGTTGGAGGAAACACTCAAAGCTCTGCAACGATCTGGGTACTAACTCCTACCGAGAGCAACAAAAGCGTTGTTTGAGAAGCTTTTGGAAATTGCATTTACCTTCACGTTACAATTGCAGTTGGTCAGACACCTTTAAAAGCACCACCTGAAAATCTGGGCAGCGTGGTGCTGAGCTGCGCTTAAATACCTGTAAACCCTGGAGCGTGTGCTCGACTTAAAAGCACAAGACTATTCCTGGCGGGGTTTAGTGGCTTTAAATTAATTTCTACTGACTGTGCTACATTTTATCATGTATTTTCTTTGTACAGGAACCACTTCTAATGTCAGTTGCACCCGTAAATCAGAGGAGGCTATTGCTAAATCAGTACGCTGAGGTGTGACATACAATGTGTGGCTGCAAAGCCAGACCTTCTGCCCTGAGATAACAATGTAGGAACAGCAGCGAGAGGATTAGACATCTCTGAGCTGTTTGCTTTCACTCAGGTGTGCTCTAAGGCAACGCAGGGAAATAGAAAAAGAAAGAAAGAAAAAAGCCAGGAAAGTTGACATATACATTGCAGAGGCTTTTAGATGTCCAGTTGTTTCTGCTGATGCTGTTGCATGGCCTTGAGGTGAAAGGCTTGGCTGAGAAAGTCAAGGGCCTCTGTTCAACTCAGATGGGAGATTCAGAGAGCTCCCTGAGAGCCAAGGAGGAGAATACCCTGGGAAGGAGGAGAGGAAGGGAAGGTGGGGGTTTCTTTCTCCTCTTGCACTCTCCACCTGCCCGACGGAGACGGAGCAGCCGTGCGGCACCAAGCACAGCTTCGTGGTGCCAGGGGTTGAAAGAAAAGGGTTTTGTAACACAGTGCCCAGGGCACCCAGCCGGCAGGTAGGATTCCTGCCTTCTCATCCCAACTCCCAAGATTATTTTGCTTGGGTTTTGTTTTGTTTTGTTTTACCCCAAGATTGTTTATTGTAAAATACATAAACAGTCCTGGGAGAGCTCCCCACACACAGCTGAGAACTCTGACCACGGGACGGTTGTGCAAAAGGCAGGGCATTCCCACCCGTGTCTGTCTGCACCTGGGAAAAAACAAGCCATAACCAGTGACCCTCCCGAGAGGGCTCTGGGTCTGAAGTGGATGGAGGCACCTCCCCGCTGCTCTGACTCAGGTGCCTTCGGCACGGCGGTGGGGTGGCAGTTCACACACGTCTCTCTGCTCGGCACTTTCTGTGGACTAACACCATGAACTTGCTGAGGCTGGAAGGACCTCTGGAGATCACGGTGTCTACCCCTCTGCTCTGAGCAGGGATAGTTAAAGCCGGTTTCCCAGGGCCACATCCAGTCAGGGTTTGAGTACCTGCATGGATGGAGACTGCACAACCTCTCTGGGCAACCTGCTCCGCTGTCCGGTCACCCTCTGTATTCCTCCCAGGTCCCCTGTCCCTGTTTGCACCTCTTGTACGCTTCCTTTTTATGTCTCGGTTTTGTCAGGGGCTCCGTGTTCATTCGTGCAGGCTCCTGCTGCCTTTGCTTGCTTTTCTGATTGGCCTTGAGTTTGGAGAAGGCTGTCCCTGAAAATCAGCCAGCTTTCCTGGAGCCCATTTCTTTCCAGGGCCAGACCTGCTGTCCTGCTCCTCCCGCTCCCAGCAGCAGCCACCTGCGTACCCTCCAGCAGCAGATCTTGCCCTCCAGGATTACCTTACCTGCAAGGGTTACCGTGAAACCATCGCTGTGGAGAGAACAAGGCCATTACCTCTTTTGACTAACTTCAATCCCCCCAAAAATCAGGGTTGATGCAGTGTTTTTTAACCTCAGGAAGGATCCAATTTACTCCTGAAATACTTGAAAACTAAGAAGCCATCTATCTTTGGGCCAAGCAGCCTTGAGCTTGCTTCGCTGGGCTGGTGCCTTTGCACTTCAGCAGCAACTATTTGTCATCCAGATAAACTTAGTATTTTCATCTCTTATATTTGCCAGGCAAGGCTGGTGGCTGAGGTCGGGCTGCAGGAGCTTCCCTGCACCCATCTCACTGCAGGGCAGGAGTTGTTCACCACGCTGCTTTGGCTGCCAGCAAAGCCCCAGCTCTCAGAGAGCTGTATTTTACTAGTGCTGGATGAATGGTCTTCAAAGCTCTGTGACATTAGGTGTTTTGCCAGGCTGCTCATCTGCATCATTTCTTCAATGTCCATAAAATTCACTATCGTTGTAGCTCTGGCTAATTAGCCCATAAATGTTCCAGCGTAGTCAATAAATTACCCTGGCCTTAAAGGGCTTATCTGGTTGGTGTGATAAGTAGGTCTATACACTTTTTTTTTTTCCTATTCTAATAGTCAGAGTATTATTTATATGAATGGGACTGAACTATGCCTGAACTGTGAAAGCAGCACTACACTATAAATAAACAGTATTTTACTGTCCAAAGACTTTAAACTTAGTTCAGAGCATGTTAGCATCTGCCTAAACCATCTAATTTTGCTTACACTCTGCTTCAAACAAGTAGAGGGTGGACAGATAAAGTGTATCCAGAAATACTAATGTCTAGTGATCTGCTGTACAGATAGATGGTGTGAGAGGTTCTGGGAATATTTTACATTTTGGCAGGTCAGTGGGTGGACAATAGCATCTTACAAGATTTCTGGAGCTAAGTAGAAGCTACTGAATTTTGTTGTGGAGCTATGCCATGTATGTTTTAACATATACGTATTTTGCCATGTCGTCTGGGTTGAACTGTAACTAATTTGGGAGGAAAAGGAGTTTTGTTTCTAAAAATATGAAGGAAAATATCAATGTTTTTAAAGCAGATTATTCTCAAGTTGACACTTGTTAAGTGGTCAAATATAGAACACAATGGCATTTTTTTTTTTCTTTGAAAATAAGCACTTCCAGCCAATTCTGTTATTCTAATGCTTTAGTACTTTAACAGGAGGTCATTTTAAGATGTTTTAATTTTTTTATTTGTGTGAAAACAGCATTTCAAAGGGAGTTTCTCCGAGACATCCAAGGCACGCTCCAAAGCCCAAATCCAGATGCGTGCCTAGGAAAGCACACGGGGAGGAGGGCAGGTCTCCTGCGGTGCCCTGGCTCGGTTGCTGTTCTCGTTAGAAACATCTGCACTCGCTATGCAAAGAGCCACCCATGCACCCACCCACGCACCGCAGGTGCAGGGCACTCACCTCCACACTAAACAGTGCTTAAGAAAAAGCCGTAGCAACCAGCTCTATTGCTGTGCCTTTAGGAGAAATGTCTGGGGTTTAACCCAGCAGAACAAATGCACCTAACTAGGAGATTTGGTGTTTATTCTGCAGCTGATCTCAGGGTAGTTGAGAAATCACCCGCAAAGGCATGTGCATAGTTAACTTCTACAGGTGGCACAGCTGAAGGTGATTTAGTAGCCCATGACTAGGGGGAACCCTGGGAGTTTGTGCCACTGGTAAGACCACTTGCAGCAGTGGTTGTTTCTTTTCTTTGCTTCTGCAGGGGGACTGAAGACCTTTCCTGCCATCGAAACCAAAGTGTGGGGCAGACGCTGATAGTCGAGGTATTGTGCTGCAGTAGGAGTGCCACCAGCTCTTGTGTGAGGTGCGGTATTGATGCCCTGTCTAAGGCTCTGTGGAGGATAAAGGCGGGGGGGGGAGAGACACAACCTCAGCATGTGCAGTCTTGTAGCATCTCTGTCTTAGAATAGGTGGTTCTTTGGTGACAAATTAGTAGTGTGAAGAGACTTTTGTCTGACTGTGTTGTCTCCACCAAGAGCTTTAGCTTAGCACCTGCAAGGAGCTCGGGGGGGGGGGGGGGGGGGGGGGGGGGGTGCCATTGCTGGGACAACAATGGTAGAGCTGTCACTTACACATTATGACTCTTTTGGAGCATGGCCCGCGATGAATGACTGTAGGCTTTTAAGTAGCATTGTGTAATTGAGAGGCTTGTGCAGATAAACAAAGTGTTCCTCATAGTGCTCCTGGGGTGTAACAGAATTGTACACTATGGGGGTATTGAAATACTTGCCCAGTTCTGTGTCTTAAATATAGGAATATTGACCTGTGTTGTCTGTCTGAGGAATGTGCTCTACTGTGCGTGCACAAATAATGCAGAGAGATGGATTTTACGTGGACGCAGGTCTGAGCTCCAAGTTATTT
>NW_009613426.1:61093-71749 GCF_000690535.1 Cariama cristata
GGTGAAGACAATGTCACGAGACTTAGGAGGGCTGGGGTTTGCTCTTATTTCCACCAGCGATTCCTTCTTTGACCTCAGACAGGTTGTTCTCTACTCTGGATTTTATTTCTCTATTGATAAGGTGGCAACAGTGATGCTTCCCCCCTGGCTTGTCTGCTGTAGGTGGGAGGTCGCTCACTCGGGCCAGGCTGGGGCATTTAGGTGTCTGTGTGCTAGATGCAAATAGCAGCAAGTCTATCCACCACCTGCTGGGAATTACTGCTGTCCTTTTAACTTCGTTTTTAAAAGCTGAGAAAACGTAATTTGTAGGAATAATCATGTGGGGTTTTGTTTTGCTCTTTAAAGAAAAAAAAATCAGTTTTAAAAACAGCTCAACCACCAACCATTGCTTTCTCAAGAAAAAATCTTCCCTCCCTCCTCCTGACAAATTCACCCCAGGCTAAACAAGAGTGGAAAACATAAGACTGAAAGGGAATATGTTTTGCAAAGGAAAAACAGCAGTATCATGGAAAGTTTTGTTTGTTGTTTTTGTGTTGTGTTTTTTTTTTTTTAAACTGGTACTCCAAAACATGCGTATTTTGTTGTGTGCATTTGTAGTCTTGCGGCTACGGGCACCATCTCTGCTCCGAGGATGACGCAGTTGCACAAAGCTCGTGCCGTGATATGCCTAGGCCAAAAGCTACAGGGGAAACTGCGTTCAGCTGTACCGCCTGCGTCACCTGTGGTGTTACCGCTTAGCTGGGCGCCTTTATCGTTGCGTTAGGACAGGATTGATGCATGTGGTTTGAGACTTGCGTTGGTTTTTTGTGGGTGGTGGTTGTTGTTTTGATGCAAGAAGCTAAGGAAAAAGATTGACAAACGCACAGAGCTCTGCTAACATGCAGCACTCGGAAGAATCCACCTCTGGCTTGCTCAGGCTTGGGTGGAGGAAACTGTGATGTGTTTCTTACCATCACTTTTCCTGGGTCTCGGAGTGCTAAGGTATTACCAGTGCAATTTAACAGCCTTCTTTTTCTCAAATATTAACTAATTTTAGTTCTGAGGAGCACAAGATTGTTCCTGAACAGTGAAATTATTTTAGTGCACTGGACCGTGTTTTCTGGTCATATATATTAGCATTCCAGTACCTCGTGCCTTGCAAGACGAACTCTGATCCTGCATGTTCTTGCCTGTGCGTGTGTGTATGTTGGACTACGGTGATTATATATTAAGCTGGTCTTGGGAGTTGTTGATTATAGACACACAGAACTTTTTTGACTTCAGGCCTCAACAGTACAAAAGAAGTCAGGTTTGGAGAAAATCATTTGAGCAATGTAAATTCACCAAGGCAGATTTTACAGGTGGGGCTTTTAATTATTTGTAAACAAAACCAGGCAGTGTATCTCAGTTCAAGTATGCATCAAGTAGCAAAGATTCCTCTGTGGTTGTGCAATTGATGATATTTAAATAGTTATGACTTTGGTAACTACAAAGAATTTATTTTCTTGAAGCAAACCAAGTCCGGATTCTTCAATGAGAAACTGGTCATGGCTTATTCTAGGTTTGCTGTTGTCTTGTCTAAGAAGTTGGTAGGTGTTAATTTATCATATATAAGAATGAGGAAGGCTTACCAGGGATATATTTGTTCACATTGCAGGAATGGAGAATATTAATCAGATTTATGGTTTGCAATTTAGATGCTGGATTATGTCTATTCTCTGGCAATATGACTTGTGTTAGAGCTGCACTAAACATTAACCTTTTCACTTCAAGTACTCGGACGTGATCATAATGACATAAGTATTCATTCCGTATATGACATGGTCAGCTTCTAAACTGGCTTGGCTGGGAGAAAATTACACTTTGCAAACCCCAGAGAAATTACACCCTAGGTTTAATTTTCTCCTGTCTTTTGTGAACAAAACCAAACTCCGTGTATTTTCCATCTGCGCTGTGCTCCAGCGGAGCTGTCAGCAACTCTTCTCAGAGGCTTGGCTGGGAGAAAATTACACTTTGCAAACCCCAGAGAAATTACACCCTAGGTTTAATTTTCTCCTGTCTTTT
Organism: Cariama cristata; assembly: GCF_000690535.1. NCBI lineage: Eukaryota > Metazoa > Chordata > Aves > Cariamiformes > Cariamidae > Cariama > Cariama cristata. Next base: position 63,137 of record NW_009613426.1, read on the forward strand.
GTGAACAAAACCAAACTCCGTGTATTTTCCATCTGCGCTGTGCTCCAGCGGAGCTGTCAGCAACTCTTCTCAGAACAACTGTCACCTAAGACTGGTCCTGAGTAGAGGTTTTCCAACACGTCCTCAGCAGTGAATATGGCTATCACTTAAAATCTTACTTCGTAGAAAGTATTTTAGTTTTAAATGAATAGCAAAACAATACATTAAAACTATATGCTCTGATTGCAAAATTGCTCTCATTCACTTCAGTAGGAGATGGATAGAGCCCGTGGTTTTTGTCGGAGGATTATGAACTGACTTTAGCCCTTCTCCAGTGTTTGGATTCATGCGAAGACAGTACCATGGGACTGTTCTGTAACAGTGTGGACAGATTAATTGCCTTGGTTTCATTTCCTTTTGTTATTCCCCTCAATCTCTCTTTGTTCTGAGCATCTCCTCTGTCTGTTCTTTTTAGATGCCATTGTGTTGTCAAAAGAGACTTTGCACAAGACAAGTCACCAAGCTCTTGCAGTGATTAAGTATTTTTGTTTTCAAAAGCCTTCAGCAGTGTCCCCCTTGCTGCTCCCCCCGCCCCCCCCCCAAGCACAGTAATTCAGTCCCTAATAAGACAGGAGTTGCTTTAAATTATCGGATTTCTCTCTTTCCGCTTCATTTTGGGTGACACGTTTATGGAGAGTCCTCCAGCCTGCTCACCTCCCCTGGACTCGCCGGCGTGTTGCAAGCTTGCCGGGGAATGTATCACCGCTCTGGAGGGGTCACTGATCCCTGACAAGTGGCTCCAAACAGACCTGGGAGGCTGGAACAGGATCCGGTACTGGGTTGCTGCGCTGACATCCAAAACTATAACGGGTGAAATCCCAGACCTGCCTGAAGTCAATGGGAATTTTGCCACCAACTTCAGCAGAGCCAGGATTTCACCCAATATATTTCCCAGCCTCCCACTGCGTGAGTGCGTGAGGTCAGACCCTCACGGCGGTCACGCCGCGCCACGGTCTGGAAGCCATTTACTGAGTCTAGTGGAATTGCTCCTCGTTCTCGGTAATGAAATTCAGCGGGAAACCTTGCCTGTGTTTTCATGGGTAGGAACCAGCTCTTGGCCGATCAGCGCGGCTCCCACTGCACGCACGGAGGTTGGATTGTGGAGGCCATGGAGGTGTTTACTTCTTGCAGAACGCTCACCCCAGTGCAGATTTTCAGGGGGTCTTATTTCTAACAACTCCTTTTGGAGCTTGCTACATGCAGAGAACAAGAATTTGGCCTTTATGATAAACCTTAAGTCTTGCAGGGTATGTGCTTGTGTTATTGCCCCTCCTTTTTTTTTTTTTTCTCTGTAGATAGGCTTGATCCAAAACACTGGGATTCTGGAATTTGGATGCAGCTGTAAGTGAAGGATCTGGCTTGGGAGGGGGTGTTGATCCTGCCTGCTCCATGAGCAGCCTTTAGCTGACTCTTTCCTCGCTGCTTGGAGACGTTCATGATGGTTCATTTGTAGGGTCGTTATCCGGGTCTCCCTGTTGATTTCTTTCATAATATTGAAAATTCAGGTTTAAAATTTGTTACTTTGACCAAGAAACTGGAATCAAACTAAACCAACAAAACCAGGAAAGTTCATTCTGATTTTCTGGGATGAGAGCCAGTTCTCAGCCACATGTTGTAACTGTATTATTTATGTCCTTATTTATTGACTACATTGGCACCTAGAGTTCCCCATCTCTGCCTGAGGCCCTGTTGCAGTACATGTGAGAAGCATAGTAAGAGCGAGTCCCTTGCTGTGAAGACCGTACAAGACACAACAAACAAAAAATCCTACTATAAATTCTGTTTTACAGAGCAAGAACTGAGGCTTCTCTTGTGCAAGGTTGCACACAGAGACAAGAGAGCAGAGGAGATCCGGGGTGTTCTCCTGCATCCCAGGTAGGGGCTTTAGAGACAGTTACAGCTGCAATAATACTCTGCCTCCTTTATTCTCTTTTCGTGAACAAATCTCTCTTCAGTTTTATCCTTGTCTCCTGCTCTCCATTGTCAGAAGCGGTGCCACCTCTGGCACCGCAGCTGAGAGGACTAAGGGACGGGCAACGTCCAATTCTGCGTTTCCCCTGCTTCAGTGAAAATGTTAGTATTATATAAAAATAGTTTCTGGAGTTCAAGCTAATTTGTTTTAGTTGGACTTCAAATACATCAAAGAAAAAAAAAGACGGACACCAGGTATTGTGGATTGCAGTTTGGAATCATATTTCCTTTCGCTCAGGTACCTGTCACTTCTATCCCCCCGCCCCGAGGCTTTCAGTCTCTTTCAGCTCAAACCAGTAAGGTATGAACTTGGGTTTCCCCTAATAGCGAAACACAATACTAAATTGGGAAACTTCTTGAAAGGCTTGTAAGCGAAGTGCACAAACATCTGGTTGACATTTAATCTAGAAATGTCAGGCCTCAGCATTTCCAACCCAGGCTGACAGTTCCTTGGGTTGAACACCAAAACATAGTTATTGAGGAAAATATAGGGAAGAGGTAGATCAGAGACCAAATATTAAATTGGAAATTTTTTTTTTAAAAAAAAAGTGAGTGTAAGGTCTATCTGTAGAAACCCTTGTGCATTCTTGATTGTAATCAGCATACTGTTAAAGGAAGGCAGTTTGCTGTGAAGAAAGCTGGGCTTAGGCTTTTTGCTAAGGTGGGGATGACCTCCAGTAATCCTTTTGTCATTGGAATAAGTCAAACCTTAGAGCAGCTGGCCAAAGCAGACTCCAGGGCTGAGCAGATGGCAGAAGGTCCCCAAATCCTATCTGCTACACTCACACTCTAGGCATCGTGGCATGCTCCTGTCCCGTGAGGTACTGCTTTTGTGCCCTGGGGTACACTTGAGTTTTCAGTTTAGCAAAGGATTTATTGAGAGAGATGCGGAGCCTGCATTCCACTGGCTCCTAGGATTGTCTAAACCCAGCCTGACGGCGCTTTCCATCTCCCCAAATCCCAGCACTGGTGCTTCCTATCGGCTGGCTGTGTGCTTCTTGAGGCACGTGGCCAAGACCAGACACTTTGCTCAGCTTTTTTGGTGGGACTGAAGAGATTTAGTTGCCCAAGTCCTGGAAAACCCCAATCTTAAATGCATATTTAAAACCCAAGTGAAATTGATGAAAATTAAATATAAGTGTAGAAAGTGCACTGCTAGCTTGCTTTTGGGACCTGGTGTGGACTGAGAATGTCAGGCTTCAGCTCTAATTGAAAATGTCAGCAAGAGTTTCTTGGTCTTAGAAAAGGACAGAAGTTTGGGTTGTTTTTTTTTTTTTTCTCAGAGCAGAATAAAAGTAAAACAACCCTTCCTAGAAAAATACTGGGTTTAGCAGAGTAGAATTTTTTTTTAGAAAGGACTTTTTTTTTTTTTACATTATCTACTCTTTTGAGCATGTTCTTCTAGTTTTCACTTTCTTTATACCCCTCAGCATCTCTAATTCCTTCCAATCTACTTCGTCTTAAGGAAAAAAAATGGGCAGCTGTTGTTCACATGTCACTGCAGATGAGGTTCCACCATCTGCCTGTGACATAACCAGATTTGTATTACTTTAGCATCTGACCTTGCATTCTCTTGGCTCTTTTCACCCCTGCTGCCATGGAGCAGGGGTGGTGCTGCTGCAGGCAGGGCTGCTTCGCTCAGTGCCCCCATCTGATTTTGATTCTTAACTACATAAGGCAAGTCAGTCCCCTTGATGCACTGGATCTGGCAACAACCAGCAACAGATCTTCTCTTCCCATACACCTTCCTTCAGAAAGTCTTTCTGCTTAATGGTGTGTCCTGGTCCCATGTGAATAAAATAATTGCAAGTGTAAATTTTCTTCTGCCCACGTCAATGATGCATGTTTCAAACAACATCCCAGGGCATAATGTTGTGTTACTTATATCCAACCAAGGTAAAAACAGCAGACAGGCTGATTTTGGAAGTAAAGATATAGGACTTGATCTGGTTTTTATTGGAATCTGTGATCAAGTTCCCACTTCAGCAAAATTCGTGACACACACATGGCTCGCAGCATTTCATTTGCACCAGTGAATGCACTGGGTTAAAACAAAGGTCATTAGAAAATGTACCCAAGAGGCCAAGACCTGTTTAAATACACATTAAGGGATGTAATGTTTGAGAGAAGCATAGTTAAACTGAGCAAATCTGATAGGAGACTCTGTCACCATAGCTTTTAAAGGATGCCTTGGACTTTCTGAGCCTTTGTTTATTGTTGACTGATCAATAAATGGGCTCAGCTTCACTCTAGCAGAAATGGTGTGGTGGAGAGAGGGTTGGAGGGGGAATAGAAACAGTTCGTTTCAGGAAACAGTTTCGTGTAAGCTCAGCTTGTAAGAATCACAAATTGAAAAGTTCACATGACTGGAAGGCAAAATCTTCTGGCCACATGCCAAGTAGGGAAATGAACAGTGTTTGCTGGAGGAGCTTAACCCCATTTAGGGACGGGAGGAGTGGCTGTTGGGGAGATAAGCGTGTACTCTCTGCACCCTGCTGAGCGTGTTTCTACCTTTCTGAACCCACGTTGCTGCCTCTCCTCCTGCCAAGGAGGCTGGATCTATTGATGACTATCCCAAAGGGCACTGTTTTCACTGTTATTTGAGGCCATGTAGAAGCTCCTTTTAGAAAGGGTTGCTTCAGCACAAGCCATCGACATCTTGTTTGGTTGCTTGAGCATGACCCTTTCCAGGTGGTACAGAAAGTCATAGGCTACGTAGTACTGGGAGCTGTGGGGTGGACATCGTTGTCAGCTGGTGCCATTGCAGCCCCGTAGTGGTCCGGCATGCCTGAGCCAGGGCTGAGCAAAACATTGGGATCATACGTCGAGGTCTGCCCAAGGATGGTCCTCTCCCAGATCATGATCATCCTCTGTTGCACGAGGCATCCCGTTCCTGTTTCAGCGAGGAGAAGAAAAGACTGAGAGGGATGGAGAACAGAAGGGCCATTCCTTCTCTTTGTCCCCGGGAAGGTGTATTATTTAATTGGATACAAAGGCTGTTAAAATCAGAAGATTAAATTGGAAAGCTTGCTGTATAAGGGCCTCCAGCAAAAGGGGCAGAAGAAACTCTGAAAAATGTTCAGTTTTAGTTCATATTTTTCAATCTTGATCAGGAAAGAAAGAAAATAGAACAAACTTTCCATGTAAAATTCCATTTCTGTTTAAAATTTTCACTTTTGCATTTTGTTTTCATTAAACTCCCAAATTATTGGTTTTAGTCAAACCTCCAAAACCAAAAGGAATTAGAAGCTGATTACAGAACATGGAACATGTCGGGGGTTTTTCTTTGTATCATCACTAACTCTTTAAAAAAGAATCCCCAAAAGAGAGAATTTTTATATATATATATATAAAAGAGGACAGATATATCTACTTTTAACTTCCACACAAAATAATTGTAACTTTCCAACCAGTGATACTCCAGCTACTGGACTGGAAGCAGTTTTGGCTTTTTTTGCCCTGAATTCCATGTATATGTTAATACAGGATTCAGTCTGACAAGTCTAACCTGTAAAAGTCATATAGACCTAGGTTTAAGTTTGCTTTCAGAATTTGGGTGCATTTTGATGGGGAGCTGGGTTGAGCCCCAGCTCCAAGCAATATCTGTCATATGGAAGTATTTGCAGATGCGTAGTGGGGAATGTGGAGCTGAACCATGGCTCCACATCGAGGAGTACTGCTGCCTGCTGAGCATGTTTGGAAATCCAGGGATTTACTTGAGTGAGATCTATTTTCTAGATCAAAAGGATGCATAATTTGGCACCAAGCTCTGGTGGAAAGTCATGGAGAACTGGTTTCCTACCTGCCCTTTTTGACACTGGGAATATCTTCCTGAAGGACTGAATTCGAGTTTAATGTTAGACATATGTGGGGTTTTTTTTAAGTTTTGGCCCAGATCACTCGTATAAAGAAACCAAAGGGTAGGTGTCCTGGGTCAGTGCCAAAAGTTAGAGCTAGACAAGAAGATGGCAACATGTCACAAGAAGTTGATGTGTCAGCACTTGGTATGGCCCCAGCAGAGAGAGCCCCTGGACCTGTACGTGTCCCACGCAAACCTGATCGTCTCACCCTCCTTGAACTGTCAGTCATCACTGACTATGGGAAATGAAACTTTTTTAACACCAGGAAACCCCATCCTTGCCCTCCCGCATATGTCCAGCTTTGCCATGTGCTAAGTGTAATACGTTATCAGGTACTTTATTTGTCTTTTTTGTACGATATACTGGTGGTGTACAAGTACATCCAGAGAAAGTGCTTTTGAGGCAGAGTGGTGGAGGTAAGGGTTTTCTTGATTTGTGAATCCTTGGAGATGCTTTTAGAAGTACCACCTACATCTGTTGCTAGACAGCCTGGGCAGACTTGCTTTCTCAGTCTCTTTTGTGGACTCCGTAGCTGAAGTTTGTGAATACGTGCCTTGGCTGAAAAGCTGCTGCTGTAGAGCAACGGGCAGTGGTGGTAACCTGTGGGGCATGAGGAAAGTGTCCTTAGCAGTCTGCCTTCTGGAGCATGCAGTGCTTCATGGAACTGTTTGCTTACATGACTTTAACAATATTTACTTTATATCTCTCTAATGCTACTGCAAGAATGTGTCCAAGCTTTTTTGATCCTGAAATCGGTGTGGAGCTGTAGAAGCACCACTGCTTGTATCATGCTTGCTTATGATTTAAATAACTAGAGGTAGTTTTCAGCAGAGTTGACAAAAAGGTAGAAGAATGAAGAATTAGACCTGTATGGCTAAGCTGTCTGAGCAAGACTAGGACTAGATACAGCACTTAGGTCTGGTCTCTTCACTGCACAGATGGTGGTGTTGCATGAAGGAGTCCCTGCATGTTTTCACACTTGCGTGTAAAATTTCCACTCCTTTTGCAACGATTAGGCTCATGCTGTTTGACACCAGGCACACATGCAGAATCACCGTGTACTGTGCAAAACCAATCGGGGGATGCTGTTTGCGTCTGGTGAAAGTATTTAGTCATTTTCCCAAAGATATCCCCCTGATATGAATGGTAACAGGATGTTTATAACAGAGATAAGGCTGGGATGAAATCCTATCCCTCTCTGGGAGCTAATAAAAGCAAAGATTTGGAATTAAGTATCACTTTCTCTGAGCTGCACACGAATGAGGAAATGGGGTCAGAAGGGCAAGCTGCAACATTGTAGGCACTTTATCTAAAACATAAACATTACTAGAGTGCATTCTGACCAAATTAACTCTCTCAGATCTGCCATGTTAGCATTCCTGTAGTACTTAAGCCTGCCAGCTTTACTGCTCCTCTGACTGAGGGCTGAACTCCAAGTTGGGGTTGACACTTGCAAACGGGGCTCGGAGTGGGGAACACGTCTGCAATTAAATATCTTCCACAGAAATGCCGGTGTCATTGCAAAAAAGAAAAAGGAAAAAACTAAAAAGGGGGAGGTGGAGTCACAGAAGCATGATCCACTCTACTCGATGCACAAACCCCTGAAAAGCAGAGTTTTCTTTGCACAAGCAGTAAAACCAGGAGTATTTACTTTCCTACTGTGCACTTGGGTCGGAGAGGCTGGGCTTGAAATCCCAGCCCTCCTTCAAGTCCAACATGAGCTTTTTGATATTAGACTGGGTGGTTTAGCCCTATGTGATGTCAAAAACTTCCTGAAATCAGGATACAATTTTGGAGCGGGAAAAGGCTGTTGGGCAGCTCTGCTACGTCAAAATCATCAGTGTTTGTTAGGAGATGTCATGTGATTCCTGTGATAACTACTCATGGAGGCTCAAACCAAAAGCAAGATCCTGTTGTGCCAAGGCAGTGTCCAGATGTCTCATCACAAAAGACAAAAAGGAGATAGCATGTGCTTCCCATCCGTACGTGCCACAAGGGATTGGGGGAGCTGATGCTATCTCCACTGTGAAATAGAGGAGCAAAGGCCTGGAAAGAAGAGAAATGTAATATTAAAATTAGCACTTCCCAAAGATCGGATGAGTGCTTAGGAGCTAAATCACTTCCTTGCTGTGGGGAGGGAGCAGAGGAGAGGAGAATGTGCTCTATACCTCTCTGTGGAGCAGATGGCTCCCCACAATAGTCGTGGACCTCGGCCAGGAGGGACGGGGGGAGCTCAGCTCCAGGGCCCCTTCCAGGCCTGACTGCAGCTGATTGAGTTTGGAGTGTCTGTTCCACTCGAACTGCTGCCCTGTTTTAATTTTTCTTTTTTAAGTTTTCATTCTAATTCAAGATAAAAAAAAAAAAGAATATTTCCAAAATGTACTGGGCAAGAAATTTTCTGTACCTTTTACAAAAATCAAGCCATGTTAACTATTTGGAGAGAAAGGACTGCTTAGGTTTGGGGCTTTTTTGAAGGAATAGGTCCTCAAGCTGTCCTAAATACTGCCATGGTATTTAAGTGACCACTTTGCTACCTAAAATTTTGCAAAACACTGGGGTTGTCCTAAATCTTGGGTCTTCCTTGGAGTGTTAGAGCAGGGAGGGTGATAGGGCTGGGATTGCCACCTCAGGGGCAGTGTGTGTGGTGAGGATGCCCTGGAGGTGTGAGACTGAGGAAACCTGGTGTCCCCACGGTTCCCCTTGTAGGCACCTGAAAAGCATGGTGACTTCCCTCAGTTCAGCA
>NW_009613426.1:71780-72687 GCF_000690535.1 Cariama cristata
GGGTCATCTACAGTGGATTTTCCCCATAACCTGTCCTGAGTATCAGAAAAAGAATATCAGTTTGAAATTCATAGAATCACAGAATGATCTGGGTTGGAAGGGACCTTGAAGACCATCCAGTTCCAACCCCCCTGCCATGGGCAGGGACACCTCCCACCAGACCAGGTTGCTCCAAGCCCCATCCAACCTGGCCTTGAACACTTCCAGGGATGGGACATCCACAGCTTCTCTGGGCAACCTGTGCCACTGCCTCACCACCCTCATGATGAAGAAATTCTTCCTCATATATAGTCTAGATTTCCCCTCTTCCAGTTCCTTCTGTAAAATATCCTTGTTTCAATCGAATGAGATTTTGTAACGATAAAAGTATTTCTTATATTGCTATTCTTTAATTTCCAGTCACCTCAGTTCTTCTTGCAGAACTGAGAGCTCCAATGGTCCAGAGTTAAGTGAGTTGCCCAGTCCCATAAGCAGCTGGAAGAGAGGCAACCCAGACTCAAAAAGTCCCAGTCCCTGCTTTTAAGACACCAAAACTACCTTCTTCCCAGCTCCTCCCTGAGAAGCCTCTTGTGTTTGTAAACTGCCTGGTTGGGGGTTTTTAACACAGTTGCTTGAATTCTTATCATAATTCCTTATCTATGATAAAGAGCGGTGTAAATACCTAGAGTAAAATCTCAGCTCTTCCGGGAACAGTTAGTTCTTTTTAGTTTGTGGTGGTTTATGTTGTAGATAGCATAGCTATCTGAAGAGTAGATACACAGCAGCGGGTCAAAACAAGCCCTCTCTTTGTCAGCTGAGGTCCATCAAAGTCCTCTGGAGGACTTTGCTGCTGGAGCATCCCCTGGTAGGGCACCGACATGTCATTGCAAGGTGCATTGGCAGGAACCGGGGCAGCGATCACCCCGAA